>NW_024500905.1:6206708-6476943 GCF_017590055.1 Onychostruthus taczanowskii
CCTATAAGTAGTGATGCCCCCCCCCCCCCCCCCGCCCTAAAAAAAAAAAAGGGCTCATATTGAGCTCTGCAGAAGCACCATCCTACTTGCCAGTCTGGCATCTGTGTGATATTTCCAGCAATTTGATGTTTGAGCTTTAGTAGGTTTCAGCAGCTCTATTCGTGTGACACTGTAGGAATGCGCCCCCTAATGACAGAGTGGCAAAAACTAACCTTTGTCCCCCAAAAAAGGAAAGAAGCCCAGAAGCTTCTCTCAACTGTTAGGTGGAAAGCCACCTCATAGGGCCTCAGGGACTTCACCAAACACCAGAGAACACCTAATTGGATAGAAGCCAAAAAGTCCCGCCTGATCAATCAAGTAGAAAAGAACAGAACAAAGGAGAAGAGGGGCTTTTGTGTGAAGTGTTTCTACCAGGGGCAGACCTCTGTACCTGGCTCGAGTTTTTCTGTTTGTTATTTTGCCTTTATTAAACCTTTTTTGTTTCTAACACCACCGCAGAAGCCATCCTGCTTATTTTATGCCCCCAAAGTGTAGCTGAGCTATACTTGGGTGTATTAAGTGTTTTTCTAGGGCTTATGAGAACTGGCTCTAGGACAAACAACTTAATATGACACTAATGATCAACTCCTCACATCAATTCCTCACTAGCTGATGAATAAATCAACAGTTTACACCTCTCATGGCTCATGTAAATTTACTACTAGGAATGTTAACATACAACACAATAGCATAATCATTAAGGAACTGATGATCCTAGCATGAATTGCACTCAGATCATCTTCTACTTTTTAACATTTTGATGATGAAAAGTTGGTTCTGAACAAATATTATTAGTGGAGCATACCATTTGAGTTTTTCTTACAATGTGCTTTGTAAGATTTTTCCTAACCTGCAAAGTCTTAAACAACCAAAATGTCCAGGTGTATGCACTGCATCATGGAACAACGAGGTTGAGTTCTAAATAAAAATTCTCTTTCTCCACAAGAGTACTCTTGAGTACACAAGAGTAAAACAACTCTTTGTTGTCTGTTCAGAACTATTTCTATTGAATTAGAACTAAATCAAGGTGGATTTTCCTCACACCAACAACTGGGTTGTTCATTTGCTGCCTTAAAATACCAGAACCAAGACAAAATCTATAGGTTTAAGAGTGTCCCATCGCTGGCTGTTAATGTGTATAGTGATCTCTGTTGCAGGAGATAAATTTCCTTCCCTACAAATCTTTTCTGTTGTTTTCACCAGGAAAAAAAAAAAAAAAAAGTGTTTTTCCCCATGTTATTTATGCAACTGCTTTTTACAGGACATAGATCTTCTTGGAACTTGGTAGCAGGTCACAGATGCAGGTGAGGTAGCATGTGCAGGCCATTCTTTATGGATACCATACTCAGGACAATATGCTGGCTCTTGCAAAATAAGAGCGAGCTCTATTAGTGCTCATATTTATACAATATACCTATTTTGAAGTCTAGAACCAGTTTTAAAGTACTAATAATAAAGACTCGAAAACTGACATCCATCTTATATCTTCCTGGAGACAAAGTGTTAAAAATCTGTAAAGAGACCTTTGGAAAAAATACACTGACTAATGAAAATGTAACTTTTTTTCCTGAACATCCAAGAGTTCTTGACTTATTAAAATATGCAAATCTCTCTAACACTTTGTTTAATTGCTGTTTCCTTAAACCCATCAAATCTTAATTCTCCTTTTCTTTGTCCTTAATTAACACCCACTCCCTATTGGCTAAATTGTAACCCAGAAGACCTAAGCTTGTGAAATTCTCAACTTATTAAACCTAATTGCTATAATAATTAGCAACCATTGGCAAAATATTCATCACACAAAAAGTAGGAATGCATCTAATTAACAATCTCAAAACACTAAGCATTAGCTACTTGATATTTTACCTACCATTTCATGCCTTTGTTTCTGGAGATATATGACATAATATCTTTTTCTTAAGAGAAATAGGATAGGTACATTTCTTAGAAATATTAATTTGCTAAGGCTGAAACTTTTCACTTCAACAACCAGTCATTATTTTTAAAAAATCATTTAAATTCCATTACTCAGTCCCCAGGTAGAATTCCCTGACAAAGGAGAAATAAGAAAGGGAGACCAGCTCAGGTAGCTGATATATCCTGTGGGACAAGGGTGATGGATAGAATAGGACTCCATGCAGGAGCATCCCTCAACCAATGTGGAAACTATCTTCACAAACCTAGCAGTTAATATGAAGTTTTTTCTCCTGGAATTTGTTTGATTTTCTCTGTTGTGAAAGAAATTATGAGGTTTGATCTCATTTTAATACTTGTGTGAAAGTGGTGAGTTTATCTGATGTGGAACAGAAATATTCTGGAATTGTCAGAGCTGTTTGTATGTTAGGAGAAAATTTTTTGGCGTCTGATACAATTTCTGCAATTGGTTGCATGCTTAGAAAAAATGGAATTCCATAATATAATGACTTACATAAGGTATTGAGAAGACCTTATAGAGAAAAAAGATTTTGTAGTTTTTTGTGACAAAAGGAGTTCTCTCCTGAGTTAGAAATATTAAAAAAATTTAAGCAATTTTAACCATATATGGTTTTGTATTTACTTTTTATGGGACAAAACATATTTTTGGAATAAGGCAAACCATTTCCATAGTCTATTCCTATCTGAAATTCCCTTGTGGGATTTGTGTACTTAAGAAAAGTAGAACCAAATATTTTATTCCCATTTTAAACACCAAACTCCTAAAATAGAATTGTGATTCTGAGGAATTATTTTTTCCCCAGAGTTTTGCCCTTTGAGACTGATAGCTTCTCATGAAAAGCCTCATGTCCATCACAGAGTGAACATCAATCTCTTCTCATGACTGTGTCCTGACACTCTTGTGGTTTACCACTCTCTTGTGACTCCTGTGCTAAGTGTAACACCACAGTTAGTAGATGGGAGATAGAAAGATGCATCAGTGCTAATGTAGCCTGATCAGCAACCTTGATATGCAATTGAGGATGGAAGCAAAAGAAGTGACACTGTACTCTGTGGGCTGCTGATATACAGTAGGCTGACTTCAGCTGTAGAAAAACTGTTTTAAAACAAACCTTTTAATGATAATAAACATAAACAAGGTACTTTGGGTGGCTTTGACATGTATCAGAATATTATACTTCACCTTCCACAGAGGAAATTAGACTTTTTCTTGACAGAAGACTTTTAGTTTTTAGAATTTTGTAAAAGTTTTAGTCCTTTCTCAATGTCTTTCTATTCATATGTTAGGTTTATAAAATATGAATGTACTCAGACATATAGGCAATTTAGTATATTCCAGTAGTCTCATTAGCTGAGGCAGAAACTGACTTTGGACACAACTGGGGAAAAAAAAAAAAAAAAAAAAAAAAAAAAAAAAAAAAAAAAAAAAAGAGTAAATCAGAGTAACTGAGTGAGACCAAATAGAAAATTAAGCTGAACCACTCCCCTGAGTAAATCCTTATTTTTATGACAATCTGAAGAACAAAAACTTATTTTCTTCTAAATAGGCAGAAAAAAGCCATAATATATAGTAGGCAGATCTTATGTTTGAATTTACTTCACTGCTTTTCTTGGATGTTCTCTTATTCTGGGGTATTCAATTTGTGATTTCAATTCTGGTTTCAAATCAGATATGCAAGAGCTGGAAAATATACAAGTATATTTAAAATTTGTGCATACACACAGACAAAAATAAACAACCAAACCTGAGGATCACCATAAAGGAGAACAGTTGAGTGGTGACTCTGGGAATGAGATCATGAAATTTAGATTCCATCAGAGTTGCTTACAGGTGAAATAAATACAGTTCGTATTGTTCAAATATAGTTTCACCCAAGGGATGGAAAAAATCCAGCTATCACTTGATTTTGATAATAGTGATAATAGTGTGTAGTTAGAATGGCTCTTATTTTCTTAAAAACCATGATCTAGAAAGGTAAGACAATTTTTTTTCTGTTTTTACAGATGAAGTATTAACTTGAGAAGTTTGAATTTGAATTTATTATTACTTTAAAATGTGAAGTTTAATATTAATAGCAAAACCAGGTTTTAGAACAGAAAAATCATGGCCTTCTGACAGCCATAGAGTTGTCATACAAGGACTAAATTGTATGGTGTAATGTAGGGGTCAATTTATGTCTATATAGTTTGCCCTGGGGGACATCTAATGCTATTTCTTTCACTTCAAACCAGCCAAACTCATGTGTATAATTCCCAGTTGTGTACATACAGGCACATACACAAGCCCTGATCTTCAAAATATATGTGCTGAATTCTTAGAGACTATAAAGTGTCTCAAATACATGTTATATATGTTTTATTAAACATAGAAACATTTGCAAAAGATAGTCACCCATAGTTTAGTATCCTAAATTCATTGCAAAAGGATGTTCAAGAAATATTTCTGCAGATAATTTAAAAGTAAAGTTATACTACTTAAAAAAAAAAAGAAGAAAACAAAAAAGAAAGTTTATTATTTAGCATGAAGCTTTCCAGATTCCAATCTCTCTTAATAGCAGACAAGAAAACAGACTTCTTCCTAATGTAAAAGGATGTTCTCATTATACACGAGTATGTACATTTACTCTGTTACTCTAAGCTTAAATTCTATACAGTTTAATTCAAGATATAATGTCATATTATTACCTTAGGTTTAGTTATTTTAATTTCCCAAACAATTGTTCAAAAGCTCTTCCAGTCTTACAGGGCTCATGGGAATTTAATAGAATGTTTTAGTTGCATAATATTGGATTTACATTCAGCATTTTTAATACATGGCATTCTCGCTAAAGAATTTAAATCCCAGTAAGTTGTTATGCATCGCTTATCATACCATTCCCTCACCCCTCTAGCTTTATGAATTTACACAGATATTTTCAAGACTTTAATTTTTTATCACCTGCTCTGACTGATTTCTCTTTATATCTGACTTCCTGTGCAGACATGTAAGATTGGTAGTTGCACATACTACACCCTGTATCTTATGAATGACTTATTATGATTCCTGTATCCTCATAATAGTACATCTTTTTTATGTATCTTGTTTCAATATATCAGTTATTATATGACAGAAATTCATTGGGCACTGTGAGATCAACCAGACATTTGCAGTTAGATGTTCTTTGATCACCAGGCTAGGATGACTTTAGCAGGCTATACTTGACTCTGAATCCTCAAGACCAAATGCTCCTTTGTATCACAACTGTTCCAACTATAGTCTTGCTTTTCAAGACTCATTCCCTGCCAGTTCTTCATAAGAATTACGGCTCTTATACAACCAGTGAGAATAACTGGAGAAAAAAACTGGTAAATTGCTTTTATAGTTATAACCTTAGAATAGCTAGAAAATCTCTTTCAAATCTATTTGAAAGAATATGGTTTGCATTGTAAAATTAACTATATAAATTGTGTTTGAAAATATTCAGTTTAAGAGTCCAAGGTCTTGTCATCATACAATTCCTGCTCAACAAATGCTGAGCTCTTTTTCTTACATCTTTTATCTCTGGAGAGTCTGGAAACTCTCTGCACTAGCAATTTTTTAAATTGCCATCAAGAAGACAACTGCTGAATCATTCTTTAAACAAAATAATAAAATAGTGTTCTATAACAAAAGAGTGTGCTGTAAAATAGGACTGGGAAAAGTGTTTCTACAGATTGCAACTACGGAATCTTTAGTGGAAAATACTGAAAAGGGAGCATTTTGCGTGTATCTGATAAGCAGCATCTTGTTATACACAGAAGAATAATGAGATTCTCAGACAAGTTGAAGCAAAAAATAAAAATATTTTCTGATTATTAATTCATTTACAGCTGTATTTTTAGACTTAGCCCAGCAGTAGTGGCTTAAATAAATGCTCATAAGAGCTTTCATCTAAAAGGGACAACAACTACCTGAATTTGTCAAGATATTATCTCTAACTAGTTTACTATACAATTGGTTAAGTCTTGAATTTAGGGAAATGTATGTCCAATCAAATTCAGAGATTCATAAGTATTTAAAAATAAGGTAACTGCATAACACAAACTTTTATGTTAAGTATTTTAATATAGATCAGAATTTAATACAAAGATTAAATATAAAGATTTTAATATGAATCTCCAAGATCCTGAGTTAAAGTTTCAGAAATAGATTAAATTGGCTTGTGACAGAGTTAAAATGCATTAAATGGTAAAAAGATTATTTTTCTTTTGTGTCTGTTATTGTAATACATGCCACATGGAAGTGTTGCTGCACTAAGAAAAGGAATTAATGCAACAAATCTTAAACACTCTCCACAGAGTAATTTGGCGCAACACTTCTTCACTGAAGGGTAAAATAATATATGTGTTCACAAATATACTATTTAATGGGAAAAAATATTTCATAGATCTCAAGGCTATTGGTAGTTACAATTTCTTTTTATTGTATACTCTGCTTTCAAGGTGGCCACATTAACTTTCTTCTTTATTGTTGTTTAAATTAATTACATTTAAAGTTCTTCCATTAGGTAAGTAAAGAATAATAGAAACCAAAATAAATGCTAAATGTCTATTCATTCTGGGCTGCATACATAAAAAATTGATAACAAGTTAGCAGTACAAGCCCCAAAGATATAGGACAGTCTCTCTTCCTAATTTTAGGTATAAATATCCCTTACTCGAACTTGAGAAAAAATGTTTTTATCCACATCTATTTGAATGTAAAGTTTTGAAGATACACAGCTTCTGAACAGCACAGTTGATTCTCTTTAGGCTCTGTTACCATCATTCAGCCAGTTTTTTTCACAGAATCTGGATTTGCTGAACTCTAGAAGCTCTTTAGGGAAAAGATTATTTTTCTTTTGTCTATCAATTTTTGTAAGATAATTCATTTAAGAAGTATCAGTAGGCTGGTTGGGGGGAAAGAGATTTGCATTTCATTTAAAAGTTATTACAACTACAGAACTGGTTACAAGTAGTGCAGGAGAGAATGGTGAATAAGTAGTAGTTTAGCTGAGTCACTTGGATGGTGGCATTCAGATTTCTGCTCTGAGTTTGAACAGATCAGCATTTAAATCACTTTTACCAGCTAATGTCCTGATTTTTGGTTGTGGCTACTCATTTTGAGGAATTAACTTCTATTGGAAATTACGTCCTAAGCATTAGAGGCCTGCCCAGCGCATGGTCTGGCAGAAGAAATGCTTTAGTCAGATGCTACTTTTTTATCGTGGTCCATTACTGGAATTTTATTTTTTATTTGGTTGTTTTGATTTTCCTTTTCAGCTGCTTGTGCATTGAATATAGATCTGTTAGATATCCCATGCTTCTTTATGGTATTCAGCTCATGAAAGCTAAGGCTTGATTTTGGTGCTTAATCACAAGTGCAACATCTATTGAGATGTTTTGGATACTATGTTATAGTTTCCAAATGCCTATCCAGAGGGGCACAGGTCTTTCATGAATCCTTTATTATCTTGGAGTCCCATCTCTTAGATATCTTACATGCACAGATGTCCTTGTGTAGGTAAAGAAACCAAGTCCAAGTGGGTGATCACATAAGCTTTTTTCTAGACACTTTTGACTATATCTTCCAAATAGGGCCCATAGACAACTTATGTATAGACAACTGAAGTTAGTTATTTTAGCCCAAGCTGTATCCACTCGTTCAGACAATTCATCAATTCATATACACCATGAACCTAGATGAACCTCATATCAGAGTCTTTCTTTTTAACATGTTGAATTAACATTCTTGTAGAAATCAGTGCTTCTTGCTTTGGAAAGCAATATTTGACACATGGCAAATTTGGGAACAATTTATCATCTCAGTCAGTACCTTGAGCGTTATGACAATTACTCAGTTTTTCTCTTACTGCCATTTCACCTGCAAGGCTGAAGTAGAATCAGACTGTGCAATGTGGTAAAACCAAGATCAATGAGTAACTAAGGATCAGAACTGCTTTACAAACACCTTTTTATAGTGTGGGTTTGATGTCCATGTCTTCAAAAATTACCCCCTTTCCTCTTTGGATGACATTGTACATCGCCCTGATCTTCCCTGCATTTCACATCTTCTGTGAGAAATGGGAAAATTGTCTCATAATAATTGTGCTGAATGTGACTGGACATGCAAGGCTCCATTTTCCAGCTTATGCCACTGCAATCCTGTTTCTCAATCAGAAGGTATAGCAGTGAGGCCTAATTAGCATAGCTGTTAGCATAAACCTGTGAACTCTACCAGCTTTTTCCATAGCTACAGTAGGTGAAATATGGTGAACCATCTCTCTTAAACAGAATAGTTTTGATGCGCTCAAACACATAGGGAGCCACACTCTGCAAGCAAACCTGTTTGGTCATCAAAAAATATGGCTGTCTGAAAGTACCCAAAAAGTAAAGACTGTAAGCAGCAACAAGGATAATGGAAATCAAAAAGCAGCTCTGTAGTTTGAAATGACTAGCCACTAACAAAGTGTATCTACTCACTCTTTATAATTAAGGAAAATTAAACCTGCTGATGTCAAAATTAAGCCTGCTGAGGACAGCCTCTTAGGAGGGTAGACCCATGACCTGAAAATCTCCTATCTCCAGGAAGGTCAGGGAGTGGAAAGAAACCCAGAGAAACTTCATGATCCAAAATTTCCTTAAGGTACGGCCTGGCAGAAGCAACCACAGTGATCTGTTCCATCTCTGTCTGAGACTGCATCATTTCTGTGAAGGGACAGGGTGATCATATAAAAAATTGTCATGTTAAGACACCTGGTTTCTCTCCCTCACTGCATCATCTCCTGTACAGAACATATTTGTAATTATTAAAACTGGATATTTCTTTGATCAAAGTGCTTTCATGTCCAAATCACCTCATTCTCCTCCTCACTGCCTTATGGTCTTATATCACAACAGGAGGACAACATGAAGTCTGTATAAACCTACAGCACAAAACAAGATTTTATCAGTTCTCAAATGGCTAGATATTAGTTAAAACCATTCAAACGTCACTCACTTTCACAGTATGATCCCCTCTCTCACATCTATGAAATCAATATGCAATATACTGCCAAAGTCGGATTTCTTCAGATTTAACAGCGACAATCCAGACATAGCTTCTATACCCTGAAATTTCATTTGATCAGAAGTCTAGTGAAGCAATTTACATGTGAGCTGAGCTAGCAATGGCCAGCACAGTCCTTTTGACCTGCAATCTCATCAATGATAGACAAAAATCCATCAGGACAGAGACAATTAAAAAATTGAGCTCAAACAATTTTCTATTTCATAACTGAATTTATTTACAGGTGGTTCAGAAGAATTGAAGAAAACCACTGGCATCTGCCTGCAAGCCAGCATGTTGGCCATCTAGATTTAAGTGGGATTTTGAGGAACAAAAATACACAGCCACAATGGCCTAATGTGATAAGAAGATAATGAGTCAGATTGCAAGGGACTCTGTCAAGGACTATTTTTTTTATATTACACTCAGCATGTACTGTTGAACACTTTAATATATTAAATTTCAATTCTGTTATAGTTAAATTTTTCATAAAAACTATGCCAGTTTCAAAAAACTTCGTGTTGTAATGTACCACTGGTTTACAAAATGAATTACAATTGCTCTTTACAATTCCTTTCTCTCTCTCTCTCTCTGTATAAATATAGACATATATCTATATACACACACATAAATATATATCTGTGTGTAGGTTTGTGTGTGTGTGTGTTTATGTGATGACAAAAAGTACACTGAATTCCAAAAGTGATATATGCATTAGACTTTGTCAAGAAGACAAATAACTGCCTCAGACATAGAAATTACATGTCTGGTCAATTCAGCCTGATTTAGTCTTCCAATGGAAGGGCCAAAATATTATTTCTCATTAGGAAAACAGTAGATATTAGCAACTATTTGGTCATACATTTTCAAATTCTTTGATGTAATAAATGTCTCCGTTTTCCATTTAAAAAAATATATCTTTTTTGTATTTTGTTAAAGCTGTTTGTGTTGAAAATGTGAAAAGACTTATAGATAATAAAGTCTATCAAAATAACTATTCAGATAATTTATCTCTATTTTCAAAAGGAAACAATGATACTAAGTATATTCCCTGAGGCTTCAATAGAAGTTTCACACATAGGGTTGAAAAAGGGAGCAAATGTTGCGAGAGAAACCTGATTGCGGCGAATTGTCATTTGGAAGGATGATGGAAGCACAGCTTTAGGTTTCATCTTTGTTATGATGAATGAAAGCTGCTAAAAATCATATATATCACTCATCAAAATCTTTCTGTCAGAAACTGGGCTATTTAAAATCTCCTAATGCATAAATAGGCTATAACTGAATCCTGAAAATATCAAAAGTTGGACTCATGGAAGTTAATACTGTAAGGTAAGGTGGTGCCATTAGAAGTGAACAGAGAACTGATTTCATACTGAAGAGCTGGGGAAAATTGCTCTTTTCTTCATTGTTCCATTATATCCTGGGTTCAACCTTAAGCAAATCACTCCATATTTCAAGTTCCCTGGCCTTTCCCTTATGTGAGGGAAGTATTCAGATGCTTTAGCTTGACATACCTTTTCAAAGTGAATTTTTTTTTTTTTTTTTTTTTGTCCAGAAAGATTAAATTCAAAAAATAGTTAAATCTTATGAATGCACATAACATGATCATTTAAAATAAATATTAGGATACTGGAACACATTGCCTGGAGAGGTGGCAAATGCCCCATCCTTAGAAAAAATTTAGGTCAGGTTAGACAGGGTTCTAAGAAACTTAATCTAGTTGAAGATGTCCCTGCTTATTGCAAGGGGATTGGATTAGAACACCTTTAAAGATCTCTTCCAACACAAACTATTGTAGGATTCTAAATTTTCCAAGAACAGAGTCTAAAGAACTTCTTCAGTCTGTCACTGCTGCTTTCACTTGTCCTTCAGCTGGACTACCCCATCCCTCACTTATGATGGCGCTTGCAAGAACTATCTTCATGTTCATCCAGCTTTGCAATGAAACTGTTGAGGGAGCAGAACTGAATGATGACTCTCTAGGGACTGCATACAGGACAGAGTCTCAGAAGAACTGAATTAGATTGATTTGAGCTGCCATGGTTAAATTTAATCTGCTTTTTTATCATCTTTAGAAAGTTACCATGATCTACATGTCCAAAGAAGACTAAAATTATATGCACATCTTGTCATTTGTAAGCAGCAAATTCACAAGTGTGTTCTGTGATCCTCTGACAAGTGCCAGCTGGAGGGAGAGTCTTGTCTTAAACAGACTGGAAAATATCAGCCACAAACAGCCATATCATACATAACACCAACTCAGAACATTTTTAACACCTTGTTCTCTCTGTTGGTTTGCCTTAACTCACACATATAATTTCAGCTGGGGATTCTGAACACTACAAAACAAAGGTTATGGGAGCAAATGAAAGTTTATGAAATTCACACGTGTCCATATATAAATAAGAGTATCTCCATGTCCTGCTGAAAAGCTGTTCAGAAAACTGGTTTTCATGTAATCATAAATAATATATTTTTATCTTTCGATCTGATTACATTTTTGAACATTTTTTTCTTCCTTTTACTATCAGAATATCCTTAAAATGTTGATCTTTTTGATAATTAGTTTTTTCCATTCCATTCCTAAGAATTCTTTTTTTTTTTTTTCTGAGTTTTAGTACTTTCACATCACTATTTGGAGAATGTTTAAACAAAATTCGAAAAGCAAAGACATATTCATGTCGCCATTATGCTTTCAGTAAATTTTTATTTGGAGGTTGTGAAACAAGGGCCCCACTTTACACTGTCAAGCTTATCAAGTACACTGTAATACCTAATATCTATGGCACAAATTGTAAATCCCTACCCTCATTATTTGTTTATACTCATTGTTTCATTACAAATGTAGCTATTAATACTTGTATTTTCCTTAGAATAGTATTTTACACAAAGATTTTGATTTTAGAGATGTTTCCCCTCCAACATCTCCACTAGTGGTAGATGTACACTTAAGTATTGCAAGGATATTAAGGATTGCTTTGGATTCATTCAAATGAAGCAGATTTTTGTTTTCAAATTTGTTTTTATTTTATCCACACCACATTCCCTGTTCCTACTTATGGACAAGATTTGAACCAAAGTTCAAATTACATAAAAATTACATAAAAACCTTCAGTTTGGTTAATTGAATATAACCATTCCATTAGTAAAAATAAACTAATACAATTTTTACATGAGTAAAAATTTCAGGGTATTAATAAATTGAATGCAAACTTCTTATTGGACCTGAAACCTAACCAACTCTATATTACTTATTTTGTACTTGGTTAACTGAATCAGATTAACAGTGATAAGCCAAGAACAGGTCTTTTTTCCAGAGTGCTGTAGAATATCTTGAATTGTACTGTGTCAGTGGTATTTCTTACACTATTCAAACCTACTGTAACTTAAAGACAGAAAGATTTATGCAAAATGCAGCAGAAATTATTTGGTATAAATTATTTTGCTTGCTAGGCCTGTGCATCAGAGTAATAATTAATTTCCATGATTCATAAATTAGATGTTACGTATTTCATGTGTGAAAGCACACACAAATCCCAACCATGTTACAATAATGAAGTAGTTTGAATTGTATAGTATAAAAAGACAAGAAATGTTTGAAAAGTTTTAAGTCAATATCATAATCAATGCCAAGACACACCAGCAGAGACTCCAGAGGACGTGTCTTATACCACAGGGATGTTTTCTAAGTAGGCTGTACCATGGGGACCTTTTCCAGGTAGGCCAAATTGATGTTCATCCTGCTTCTACTGGCAGTATGCTCAGTATATTCATATTCTTCCCTTACTGCAATTGCATCTGACAAAGTGACTGTTCTGAAATGTTTATATGAGTGTATTCAACTCTTGGGACTTCATTAAGTGAAGATCTTTCAGATGTTCACACCCAAACTACCACCTAAGTTTTGTTCTCTCTATTCCCCTGCCTGGTCTGATGTTTATAATCCTTCCCTGTCCAATGTGTAGGTTCAAGAAAACCTTGTGCTAAACAGCAAATGGACTTTTTTCTGATCAGTGGATTTTGGTGAATAATGGAAATTAATTACCTCAACAAACATCATGGTCTGTCTCATACTATGGCAGAAACCCTGGGTTAGGTATTCATTCTGTTGGTATATTTATGCAAATAAATAATATTTTAATGGTATTTTATTTGTAAAGATCTCCATGGCATCAATTACTGTAATTTGTTCATCACACATTATGTTCTTTTCCTTAGGAGCAAAGCAAAATACATATTTAGACGTGGAGCTAGGATCCCCTCCCACGCAATCTACTCCCAAAAGATCAAGTGAATCACTGTTCTTTCAAGAATGAAATCATTGAACAGCCCAACTTGTGTATTCATTTTTTTCCTGAAGGCACCACTTGCTAGCAGCAAGCTGCTGGGTTTAAATCTCAGTCCTCTTGGAATATTAACAGCTTCTTCAAGTTCTTCTTAAAAATGGAAAAGATAAATCTGTGAGTGGCAGGAGCATGGTGATACAGATCACGTACAAAATAAAGTCACTAAAATAATGAATGTTGAATGTGCTGTTTGGAGTTAATTCAAAAGTTGAAAGCAATTTCTAAATCCTATGGAGACCAAGTACTGTGAGAAATTAAAGTATATGATTTAATATCTTCTTCATTGACTCAGCAAAAATGAAAACAATTTGAACCGTGGCCTGTAGTTGAATACTGGTGACCAAACTGATGCAAGAGTAGTCAGTCTATTGCAAGTATCTCTGAATGTTATCAGAAATTAAGCATGAAGTTTATTTGCAGTCTTACTATTTGGGCACTGACATTCATTATAGAAAAGTGATTTGGATTCCCACGCCATTTGGTAAGAGTGTCTAAAGCAATCCAAAATGTTCTTTACACAGTGTATTAACTTTCACCCCAAAATAGTATTTGGGAGTATTAGTGGATATGATAACTCTGCACGGTAATGAATGTATTTTTTTTTTTTTTTTTTTGGGTTTTGGGTGAAAAAAATAACAGTAGCATTTTTCTTTTGAAATATTTATCCCAATTATATGGAGCAACATTTTACAGATATATAAATAGGTCACTTTTCATATCTATAAAAATTACTGTTATATACCTCCAATAAATTAGGATAAAGATACTGATCCATTTATGACCTTTTATAACACCTCCAGTAATGCTACTGAAAAGTGCATCCAAACCTATTTGCAGTGCTTTTATCCTTACAGAATATTTAATAAGTTTTTAAATTTATGGTCTTATACATATTTTCTTGGCTATATACATCTATCTATCTATCTATCTATCTATCTATCTATCTATCTATCTATCATCTATCTATCTATCTCCTTGCTTGTCCTTCAGATAATGATGTTCACATCCTTTTTTAGCAAAGCACTAAGGTAATTACTTTTAATAACACAAAGAATTTAAGTCCAAATAGAAATAAAAAACTCACAAAATCAAAACATTTTTATTCTGCTGTCTTCACTCTCCCTGACAGGTTGAGGTAAATGGTTGAGGCGGTCTTTGTTTCTTTCATTTACAGTATTACTTTATACGCTATACGTTCGTGTCCTTCTCTCTTTCTACTAACGATTACACTTTATGAAAACAGCAGTTCATATGCCCGGGCGTGTACGATTTATTGAGAGTAGCCCTGAGGATAATGACTTGTCGGTGTTGGTGAGTGAGTACCTTGACATTACCCAGCAATGTGTGCTTGCAGCTTACAAAGTCAACAGTGCCATGGGCAACCTCAAAAGAAATGTGACCAGAACTTCAGGTAGGGTGATTGTCCTCTGTTCTGCACTCATGACCTCCCACCTGGAGCACTGTGCTGAGTTCTCGGGCTGCCAAGAAAAGAAGGACACGGACCTATTGGAATGGGTCAAAAGAAGGGCCTCTTAGTGGATCAGAGGTCTGGAGCATGCCTCCCATAAGGACAGGCTGAGAGAAGTGGGGTTGTTCACCTTGGAGAAGAGAAGGCTCTGGGAAAACCTTATAACAATTTCCAGTACCTAAAGGGGTCCTAAGAAAGCTGGAGAGGGACTTTTTACAAAAACATGTAGAGATAGGATAAGGGGGAAATATTTTAAACTGTAAGAGGATACTGTCACATTAGATATTAGGACGAAACTCTTGACTATGATGTCAGTGAACAGAGAAACTGCGGATGGCCCATCCCTGGAAGAGTTCATGATCATGCTGGATATGGCTTTCCATCCAGTGGAAAATGTCCCTGAGCATGACAGGAGGTTAGAGTGAAATCATGTTTTAGATCTCTGCTGGTGCAAAATTCTGTGTTTCTATAGCCTCCTTCATGTATGAGAACAAGAGTAAAGATACAATGGGAGGAATCCAAATAATTATAATTCAATTGGTTCTTTTTAATCCAGAACCATTTGTTACCCATCTCAAAGAGTCAATTAAAAAAAAATTTTAAAAAATTGACAACTGAACTCTCCAAAAATCCTCTTTCCAAAAGACAGATCACTTGGACTTGGCTATTAAGAGAAAACAAGCAGCTGGAAGATACCTATGTCCAGAATATCCAAAAACTAACACTGACAATGACAGCACTTTGACCAACTGAATATTCTGTATTGCTTGACTTTATGCAGTCTTCTCCTGAAGGACAGCTGAGTGATCAGTTGCAGACATGGGTTCAGAAACAGTACTTGCTTTCTGTGAGGATGAAAATGCAAGTTGTGGTACTGAGAAAGCAAACAAAAAAGTCTGAATCTGGATATGGGCAAAACAAGCAATTATGTGCAGCAGAATTAAAGATTCCATTTAAGTTAATGTATTTTTTGTGGGCACCATTTGTTCATTCAATGGTTATCCAACATAGTCACATATTTCCTACTGCAGGATGCGGAAACTTACTTGTTTTTCTCCCAGAATCCATCTTATAATTATTCTTCTGTCTTCTTGGGTCTTAGATTTATGACTAAAGAATCTTCTTTCAAATGAAGTTAATATTATTGTGGAGACTAAAACTACTACATTTAGAATTATTTCTGTGCATCAGACCGTGAATAATTACCTTAACATCTCAAAACAGTGGAAAAAAATGTTTTCTTTCATTGTATTACTGACCATTAGGTCAGCACTGCAAGACTCCTGTGTAAAACTGAAATCTAATAAAAACAAGTTTATCTGTGGAATGTTTTCTTAGGGGGTTGTTTTATTCAAAGATATTTGGAGACATTACTTCTTTAGTGATAGTTTTGTGAATTGACTGTGAAAAATTTATGCTGGTTTACTCAGCTTATTCCTTTAATGTATTCCACACAATCTCTGTTGCTACTAGAAACACATTTTCTTTCTCTGTGTAGTACGGAAGTCTTCTAATTAATAAGCTGCCTACCCAAGCTACTTAAAACATGGTTTTCTTTAAAAAAAAAAAAAAAAAAAAAAAAAGGGGGACGGGAAAAAATAAAAGCAACATTCTCTTGTAAACATAACACATAATCATGATGGCAGTGCATATTAACAGGCCATGTGCTAACTGATGTGGGTTATTTTATTCACTAGATGAGAAATCTGCACAGGTGAAAGAATTTGAGGACCACTAAACACTGGATTTCTTTTCAGCATACAAAACCACCTGCATTTTAGCAGTTTAATGTAAAACATTCACAGTGTTCAACAGACCTGAAATATTCTAATTTCTTGCGCATGATATTATGGTCCAATGCCTGTGTGTTGGGCTGCAGCATGAAACATCATTGGGAAAAAATCCCAGACTGTTCAGTACAGATCTCTCCTCCCATTTTTTACACTATGTGCAAAATATACCACACAGTTATAATGAATAAACAATTTTTTAAATTACAGATTTATATTAATCAGAGGTAAGCAGCCCTCAAAACTATGCAGAAAAAAATAGTATAAACAACAGCAAACAAAAAAAAAAAAAAAAAAAAAAAAAAAAAGGAAGATTCAAACCAGAAGGTTCACAGTAAAATGCACATTTTGACAGTCAGTTTTCTCACTTTAGAACAAGGAACATTTATTTAGAACAAAGAGCATTTCCAGAGTGATTACTGCAGAACTTGAGAATTGTGAAAATATGTGACATACTGTCAGCTCACTTTTTATGCATTCATCAAGGTGATGAGAATCTGTTATTAATTCAGGGGTCAGCTGTGCTCTGCCAGAGCACTCAGCAGTGAGAACACATACTTCTATCAGACCAACATCAACATAATTACGTGTGTTTGCCACCAACACTAGGAAAACTATTTCTATATGCATTTTGGAAGACTCTACCCAAAATTTCCCGATGCTCTTTCTGCTCCCATTTTTTTCCTCTCAGCGAAATTTCCTGTTTTAAACCTAGGAATAAAAATTGTAATTTCTCTCAAAAAGCAGTAGGAATCTCAATCCATTCTTACAAATCTGCCTCCAAAAAAGCCAATATTATTAAGAATAGGAGGTTCTAATTGACATTGTTCAGGTCATATAGTAGAAGTAGACGTTCCTCCTGTTAGCAGTGAGGAACCGGGATGGATATAGGAAAGATTAAGGGAATAATATAGAAGAAATAACTAGAATTGAGTGCTCTTTTTTTTAAGTATTATGATAAATCAGATTTACTGTAAGACGCATAAAGGAGGAGATATGGTAAAAGAATATTCTACAACTTAAAAAAATAGGGTTTTTAAATTAGAATCCAAGGCTATAACTGATAGGGGAAAAAGAATAAGTATCTATTGCAAAATATCTTTCTCTTCAGTCAAAATTAATTTTTATTTGAAAGTGGGTAAGAATGTGTATCACTCTAATTAATCTACCTTAGCTGTTAAATGATAACTTGTTAGAGCACACCAGTTTGAGCATCTGAGCATGTACATAAACTCACAACAACTTCAAAGCTGATGTGCTTTGAAGTTGTTGTGAGTTTATGTACATGAAGTTGTTGTGAGTTTATGTGAGTTTTTTAACTTTTCCCCAAATGTAAATAAATGTAGAATATCAGGATCTCTGATGTTTATTTCTATCTCTCTTCAAGAAGCTGGGGGTCCAAATATGAAACTTGAAAATAGTCTCTGTCTTCCTACGTCAAAATTACATTAGGCTCAGAACCACAGAAGAACATGAAGGTAATTGAAGGTCGCTCATTCATTTCTGGTTCAACAGGAGAATAAAAAGCTGCTGTAATGGAGCAACCACTACATAAGTTTGTGCATATTTAGTTGACATCAGTCCTCAAAGAGATTTTTTCACATATGATGCTTTCATTTCTGGAAAAAGCTTAAAAGTGCTGATTTTCCAATTTGTTATTTTTTTCTTTGTCATCTGCTTATTTGACATTTTTCTTTTTACTCAGAGACATCTTTATAATTCTTAGTGGGACACCATTAAAAACTTGATGGGTTTTTTTTTTTGGTGTATTTTTTTTAGTGGGTGGGACTTTCCAAGCTCCAACTATTTATTTCCTTTTAAACATCTGGCAGGGTTCAACAGCATTCCTACAGCAGTGCCAAACTCAAACCTCTCAAAATTATTTTAAACTGCAGAAGGGCTTTGAAATTTTGACAGTGGCAAATTGCAGCTTATGGGGGGTTAGAAGAGTGTAGAAGACAAAAGCAAAGTAGAAGAGTGCAGAGCACTACTCAGCAGAAGATATAAAAAGAAGAATGAAACCTTTTGACAAGTAAAATCTCCTGAGAGTAACAGAATGAGAATAAGCAATAAATTTTCCTTTTATTTCTTTTTTAGCACTGCCCAGAGGAAGTGCTTTGATGCAGAAAAAATGTGTAGATATCTAAAGCTGTGCTGTCCTTTAAGGCACTGTAAACAGGGTGAGAGAACACCTGTCTAACCCAGAATATTAAACGGAATCCTGTAATTTCCTTTTTTTTGGTCTAGTTTTGACTAACTTCTATTTCTAGCTATTTATTATATTTGCTCAAATATTTATTTTATTATGTTTGCTAAACTATTTGAATGCTGATTTTCCTTTTATACATTTGAAAAGTGTGTCCATTTTCTTGCTCATGCGTTCCGAGACCAGGGCCTTTTGGAAGCACGAATGATGTCAGACTGCTGCGCATCCTGTGCTGGGATGTTCTGTCCTGTGTGCACTGAGGTGATGGGAGCAGGAGTGAGCAGTAAACCAAACTGAAGTAGCAAGATGGAATGGGGCTGCTGGGCAGAGTGTGTGCAGTGTGTGCAGGGTGCAGGACTTGCTGGGTGCTGCCATACAGGGGTCAGGGCCAGGCTGTGTTTCCAACAGCTGTTTGGGCTGAGCAGGGGCACATCTGAGAAACTGTCAGCAATGACCTGTGGAATCCTTTCAAAATAGCACATGACTTTGCCATGAGGAAATTTTCAGAATTTCTAGAAGTACATATGGTCTTGATTGTATTTAGCTACTGTAAATTCCAGATAAAGGCCTTTAGCCATGTTCCAAACCTGCTTCCACATTTTTCCCTAAAGACTCTGTAGCTGTATCTAATATTTAACTTTAGAATCGGCTACTAAATCAAGAGAAAAGATGACAAAAGGATTTTTAGGGGATCAGATTCCTACTTAAATTGCCTAAAGAATAAAATCTTGCTGCATGTCTTTGAGAGTCTATTTAATTTTTTAGTATGTTGATATTCCAATCAAATATGCTACATTCAGATTTTTTTTGTCTTATTGCACAGTTACTTTGATGCTCTGTTAGGAGCATAAAATAATTTTAGGAAAACCAGTACCATTACTATATATATAAGTACCTCCACAATCAAGAATTTAAGCACTTCCTTTTCAAGCTAAGATTGATAGGTAAATACCATATATTCTGAATGCTATTCCAATGAATGAGATTCTCATAGGAAGCATAACAAGGAAAACATCCCCTTAGCAATATATTACTGGCTGTTTTGCAATTCATTACTAGTCAGTTCATTTGCATTTATGTATTTCAATATACAGTAGAGCTAACAATATTAGACACATCACGCTCAGTAGTTTCTTAGACTGAATAATAGAATTGAAAATGAGGTTTAGATTTTCTGGTTAACTTCAGTACAGAAATATTTTTTTTTAATCAGATTTGACTGTAGTTGTGCTGAAAATCCATGAAGTTGAAAACTGAATTACTTCAGTCCATATTATTTTAGATGCACTGCTTTTATGTCCCTAATAAGATGGCCTAATGGTCCTGTTTCATATTTATGTGGAAACCAATAGAGCCTTTCCTTCAAGTTAGGGTGCATTTTGAACAACTTTTCTGTCATATTTTCTATTAACCCATATGTATATTTATATATACTTGATTTGTATTGATTAAATTTTATTTTATTACACTATGTGTCTGATCATTAATGGGATACTGTTCAGAAAACAATTCTTGAAATCAGACTTTTTCAAATTGATATCTATATCATTAAATGTAATCATTATATTCTCAGTAGAAAAAATAGGTCATCATTTGGTACAGTTCAGGTTTAGAGTCACATTTGAAGTGGGTTCTACTTTCCCACATGTAAAAAATATGAACCCTATAAATATTGTCTTTCAAATAAGCATTTGGGTTTTGATTTTACTGCTAATATGATGTTATATTTTTAAAGAAGTAATAACTATTTATGTTGTGTTGAAACCTACAAATATTATGAGGAAGTGCTTTTTCTACTAAATACAGTGATCCAAATTACTCAGCCTGATCAAGTAAATTGGGTGAAATGAATTTAAATAACTTTCATGAATGTTGAAAGACTATTTTTTGAAAAAGTTTTGCAAATTTTCAGCATCCTAGATACAGTCTAACCTGCTTTTACAACAACTACTCATTGAAGAATATTAGCTTTGAAAACATATAATTTTTAAATGAGAATACATGTAATGAGTTTAATAATATTGTATAGAAAATTGTCTGTGGACTTCTTTCAAAATGAAGTGAGACACATTTTATTTTTTGCTTGGTTACATATTACCTATGCTGAACAAAATATTATGGAGGAAAAATTACTAGAAAGCTATAAAATATCACAAACATACAGCTAGCTGATGGTTGAAACTGAAAATGGATCACCTAATGTCTTACCTTAAGTCTTACCTAATGGAAAATCTTAAGACTTCCTATTTATAAACAAGACAAATAAAAATGTTGCTGGGGTTTGCAAGACTCTCCACTTTTTTGGAGGCTTAGTTAATTAGTTAGTTAACACACAGTTTCATCCTATTCAAGTCTTACGTAACATTTTTCAAGCACTAAATTAATGCTGCCTTCAAAGCAGGTAACACTGTGCTGATTCATATTTAAAAGACGGTTTCATTATCTTATTCTTCTACATTGTTCTCCCTGTGACTTTCAATCTCTGTTTATTCACTGACAGTTTGTTTTCACCTACTCTTGTGCTTCTACTGTCCTTTAGTTTAACTGGTTCTTTTCACTGCCTGATGTTTGACTAACAGGCTCACAAGCCTTCCCTGGCACTTGCTGAAGAAGCCAAGTACATTCAGTTGCATTTTGCATTGCACATTGTAAAAGTTGCCCTTTTTGGATCAACTTTCACATGTCTCTGCTTTAATACAGGTTTATAACAAATGGAAAGAACTGAAATATAAATCATTGTTATACTCATATGGTCATTACTGTGTTTTGAAGGATAGTTACAGAGATTTACAAGATGATGATGGGAATTCATGCAGAATGTAGAATAAATGTTCTACCTGTTCAAGCCAAGAAGAGCATGAACGTGTCAAATGGGACTCATGTGATTTGAGCCCATCTGCAAGAAGAAAAACTGCACATGAAATGTATCTACTCTGATGCAGAGTAACAGGCCTCCCACAGAGGAGAGCCAGATTGTGATCTACCTCATGTTGATTTCCATATTTTTAATTTGAAAATATACAGAAGATGGAAATTGTATGGCATACAAGAATATATGTGCTTAAGTAGTACATGTAAATATTACATAAAAAGTTTTGCACAAAAGAGAAGCTTATGATTAAATAGACTAAGGTTTTGACTACTAGCCAGTAACAGTAATTTTTAAAACTGTCAGACATAATTTTGCACTTTCTAAAGATGATTCATTTAGGTTCTGTTCAAAAGTTTCCATTCAGAACGTAAAGAAAACAGGCAAATTTAATTGGAATCTACATCATATGGAAAAGGGAGTTGCATATGTATATTTGTCTATAATTTTTAAAATAACACCACATAAATCTGCCAATTGGGATTTGAAAAAATTGAATACTGAATTTTAAATTTATGTAATTGTAAAAATATAGCTTTTTAATTTTATGAAGTTTTCTGAACTTAGCAACTATTCAGAGTGGCTTTCATGGGTATTTCTATACAATTTAATCAAGCAAGGTCCATCAGATCCTCACAGGTCCTCACAGGAGCGGCACTGTGAGAGTGTGCAATGAATACAAGGCCAAGCTGTCAGTTTAATTACAACAACCATTTTGACTTCCTGATTTTCACACATGACACACTTTGCAGATCAGTCTTCCAAATTGTATTTGTACATTCATGCAAACATTGCAACTGAAACTTACAGACAAATTGACTACCATACATTTGTGCCTAGGATATTTTTCTCCCGTGGAGGGCAAGACATACTGTTGCACATGGATGTTGCAGTGGAGGTGGTGTCTGGTCGAGAGCTTGGTTTCTATGATTGGCAGTATCCTGTTATTGCACTGGAGGTGTAGAAGCTGACGAGAAACTGAGTGACAAACAGTGGCAAACAAATAGCTCCAGTTTTATGTCCTTCCTTTAAATCATATATCTCAGTAGCAAATGCACAAACAACTACTCAAATACCATATGTCCAAAAATTACTTCACTAATTTTTCTAGAGGAATGACGTGTCTCCTGAATTATTTGTCCACAGACTCTAATTCAGTTTTCTACCCAAAAAAAAGCTTGTACAGTAAGGAAAACATGTAGACCCCTGTGTCATACTGCCTCCCCTACACACCCCCTTAAATCTGTTTTAAATTCTGTCTTGTTTTGCACATGTGCTGTAACTAAATGCAAGATCTAGCTCTATCCTGACATGGGAAAATAAAAGAATAGATATTCAGTGACATATATGGGTCAGTTGCTAATTTCCTTTCTAACAGCAAAAAGGCCTTTTATTTAAATGATACAGAATATTCAGATACATCAGGGAATCTTCAGTACATTATAAAAACTTCCTCAATTCTTTTCCTAACATCTTTTTAGCACCTATAATAGTTTTTTCTCAGATGAAAAGGATATAAAACAAGAAACGGCCAGCTGTAGACCACACCGTTTTTAAGTATTTTGTGGGGAATCCAGACGTCAGAGATGATCCAAAATCTCTGTTCTTTGAAAGGGACAACCAAGACCATGCATATTTGGCAGATGGCAGGTTTTTGGGGTACTTTATGAAGTGAATTACACTGCGGAGGACCTGGTCTTTCAAACATTAATTATCCATACTGAGTGCTTGAATTAGACATTGTGAATTGTTCTGCTATATATTTAACTTGCATGTATGTCTTTTTTTCATTAGATTCAGTATGAATGACAAGCTTTGAATGCCACTGTGCTAAGACAAACCTGAATAAATATTCTCTTCAAGCCCTATATGTCCATATAACAGAAATAGAAGGCTTATACCAGAACTCTTAAGTTAACATGCAGCTCTTGCTTTTGTGAAAAAAAAAAAAATAGCAGTAAAAATTGAAATAAATACTTGTTGCCTAGAAGACTAATAAGAAAGTGAATTGCATCATTAGTCACGCACACGCAATATGAGAATAAATTCCACTATGGCAAACAGTCAGGTGAAATAAAAAATAATAAACAAAGATCTTTTTTCTGCAGAGAATCCTGAAGACTTAGAGTATATATAATAATGAACTTGTGTTTACTAATGCACATATACACACATTGAACATACACTGAATGTATATGTATGTGGATATATATACATATCTGTACATATATGTGGGGTGTCTGCAAAATAATGCAAGAAAATATTATGGTGACCACTCAGTTTGCAAAAAACTCTACTTGTCTTATGTAATATTGTAATTAACCAATAGTAGTTTGGAAAGAACAACAAGTTTCTCAGTAGCAGATGTGGTCAGCTGTAGCTGAAGCATGTGCTTCAAACTCTGTGTGAATTAATTTAGCTTACAAAGGCCTTTGTTATGTGGAGCCTAGAAATTTTGATACTTTAGTTATGAGGCCACAAATATTGCTATTGTTCTGACAATTTAATGATATCTTTTTATTGTAGTCTTTGTGGTATGAGCTACAGTAACTCAATGGGGTATTTTAACACCAATTTATGATTTTTAGAAATCTGTAATCCAGAATTGCAAATGTACACAAGTTACTTTGCTTTGTATGTTTGATCTATTGGATTTAACAAATTGTTCACGGGCATTCAGTGCAGTACACAGAAATCTCGTTTAGCAACCCTTTGATGTGCCAGTAATCACTATCTAAATCTTAACTTCAGCTGTTAACTGTTTATCAGACAGAGGAACTCTCTGAAAACACATGCAAGTGTATATCTGGACAAAAGGACAGAAGATCAGATTTTATGTGACACTGTTGAATCCAAGCATTGGTGTCAGGAGCTTAAGTCAGCAGTGGCTCACATGCTGCAAGCATTAAGATCTCTGGAGGCAGCACAAAAGATATCAGCATTGACTGCCCATTCAAGGGAGACAAGAATTTGAAAGTAGAAAGTTTCCTTTTGGGGAATTATTGGTGTTTGTCTTTATTATGATTGTGCCTGGGAAACAATGTTGGTGAATGAGCTACTGTCACATGTGAACTGTCAAGCCAAGAGGTAGACACTGAGAATTATGAGAAACTAAAAGCCATCGATTGTGTTTCACTACACTCATTTTATTTAAACAAATCTAGGTGAATATTCTCATTAAAAGAGACATTGTTTATCGCCAATAAACTCTGTAGTAATAGAATATCTACAAGTTATGAACTTGTGTTCCTTCAAAGGAATTGGTTTTTGGTTTATTTCTGAATATTATGACTGTCTAAGTTGTTATTTAGGTAGAACTTTTCAAAGTTCATGCTGTCCATGTATGAGTTAACTTCACAGGACTAAGACAAAAAAAAATTTTACAGCAGACAAAAAAAGCTGTTGGGATGTTCAGAGCCAGGACTGTGAGTAAAATGTGTGCTGAGTCTAGGAGATTTTTCTAATAGTTGACTTGGTACAGAATATTTTAAGCATTTAACTATTTATTTAAGAAATTAAAATAGTTCACTCCAAAGAATTCTTTTTTAAAGAAGACAATAGATTTTAGATTTTCAATTCACTACTTCTAGAAGAGGTTCAACATTTTCATATGCTAAAATGGACATTTTTCAGTGATTGAATGACTTTTTCATTTTTTAAATTCATATAAAATCTTAATAGGTGTTGTAGTTTCTCTCAGCTGTCTTTTTAACAGTTTTTTCTTTGATCCTTTCAGCACCATACATTCTTACTTTTTGCACTGTGAATTATAAGGCATAAACCATTCATGTGAGAAATTTTAAAACATTAAAACCATCACTTTGTATAGCATTGTTTAAATTCCATATGTACTGGGTGTGCATATACTACATGGATGATACATAGGTACTTGCACAGTACCGAGTATAAATTGAAGTTTCTCAGCAAGCATGGAATTTATTTGCTGGTTTTTGTCTGTCCAATGTAAGTAAAAGAGCAGATCAATAATAGGAATTACTGAAATCTTTCAGATTCACAAAGAGAAAAACAGATGCTTGTTGCTGTCAATAATTCTGTTTGCCACAGTCTTCTTGGAAGGGATTCTACATGAGTCAATCAGTTAACCCTTAATTTAAATTCACTGAATTACTGTAGTCTTGTGATAAATGAATCCATGTACATGAGGTTTTCTTCCCAAAACGAAGTTTTCTACCCAGTGTCCTGTGTAAATGACTTATTCTGTTAAAACACTAAGTGGTTCAATGAAGAAAATGAAAGGTTTGTAATTAATTTTGCAATTGTTCTGACTCCTATTTTGAAAATGTTGCCATTCTTTCTTTAGATGTGTATACCATCAGGAGAGCACAGAGAATTACACCTTTCCAGTAATCCATCTTCATCCTTAATGAATTCTTTTTGGCAATTTCTGATCCAGTAATTGCTGTTTTGGCACATTTGTAAATCATATGTATTCTGTTGAACTCATCTAATATTCACATGATCAATATGGAACCCTAGCAAATAAATACAGGCTACATCTAAGGTGTGGCCCTATTGAATGTTTTTAGTTACCAAGATTCCTATAACTGTCCTTTAATCCACTCCAGATTTTCAGATAAATAAGATTGTTGCCTACATGCAATAATGATATTCTGAGAACAGTAAGAGAAAGGACTAGTAAGTCACATCATGATGCATTTATGCTTTAACTCTTCAGTGACCTTCATTACTTACACACTCCTTTAAGACACTACTGGTGTAGTCAAGGGCTGCAGATAGTTATTTAAACAATGAAAGGTTTTTTAAGTATGCAGTTTTTGGATAAGTACGTACCTCTCTTGCCAAGGAAGGAGTATGCTAATCTTTTATATCAGAGAGTTTCTTATTCATGGGTGGTTTTTTGCCCACAAGGGTCTTGAACTTGCTTCTCTGAAGTCAGTTGGAGTTTATCTTCTGAATGAAAATAGTGTTTCTGGCAGCTAAACTAATCTGAAATTGCTGTCCCTGCTTTGGCATTAAAGTCAAGAATTGGTAGACCTAATGGCACTAAACTACAACAAAAAATCTCTTTAGGACTTCTAGTGTATATTAAATGTGGACTACTCTGAACTCGTAGAGCTGAGAAACTCATTTGAAGTTTGAAAAAAAGTCTTGAAAATATTACTGGAGTCCTTTATAAAATAATGCTTCTAATAACAACCAAGACAAAGAAAATGTCTATCAAATTATATAGCAATCAGATTACTGAGACCCATCACAGCTACAGGGATATCTGCTGAATACATTGCCAGTATTATTAGAATTGATTCGTAATGAATAATTAAGTCTTAAAATTTAAAATGTATTATTTCTCACTATTTTAAATGTTCCATCATTATGAATTCATTCAGCATTCTTGCAAGAGTTATGTGGTTCATGACAAAAATTAGGCAAAGCTTTGAATAATACATTTAATTTGCTATGCTGTAAAATGTTATGGTAGACTATATAAACCTCCTAATAGCCTTAATATACTACACATCACAGTTTTAAGAAAAATTATACCTTTCTTTTAAATGAAAACCTAATGCCTATATGATCTTAAAGACAGGTAAGTGAATAAGAGCAGAGCTCATTTCCCTGAATTATGTGTGTGTTTGAAGCTGTCAGAGGAGATACGCAGAGGAAGAAGAATGAGAAAAATTACTTCTTTCACAGAGTTACTGTGTGGTGGTCAGGAGGCAGGCCTAAACTGTGATTCTGCTGATTTTGGAGTACTTTTGCTTAAAAGTCAAAAAATAGCATTTTGCTTTTCAGTGAATTTAGTAATGTCCTGTTCTTCCATAGCCCTTCCAGTCCTGCTGATTGTCTTTCTTTTTTTTTGTGAGGAGATCATCATCAGACTGCAACCTAATATATATTAGTCCAACATTATGCCACTGAGAAACTTTGTTTAGTCAGACCACACTGCACCTTTGCTGTAGGACAACAACAGTATGTCTATTTGTTGGCTCAGAAATTACTTGCAATTCAAAAACATGTAAAACTGTAAAACACATATGCAAAACCTAGTAAAAAACAAAATAAAACAAAACCCCCAAAAGCCAAAATACCTGTAAAATAAATCTTCAGGAAATTCCAAAAGTTTTTAAAATCCTGTTACCTCAATCTAGTAACATCCATAGGGATGTATTAACATGTTAATACACAATATGAGTGTATTCTTATTTTCAGATACATTTTTTATTTTTAAGGCACTCCTTTCATGATGAAGATTTTACAATATTATATACATTAGATACACAGACTGATATTAAGATATCAGATATAATGTTGATTATCAGTATTTAAATTCATTTCATAACAGTATCCAGAATACCTACTAAGAATGAGCTGATTATTACTTATGACTGAGCTTTTATTACTCACAAAGACTTGATAATTTTCTCTGAAGCTCAGAGATTAGCATTAATGTTAATCTTAATACCTTATATATGAAATAATAAGTACAATAAAAAGCAAATTTTGATGGAATCTATAAACTTATATAGGCAAAGATGCTAACCAGACCAGCTGCCTCATATTATGAAGAGTTAAGTGTGATTTTGATTTTTAAGCAGCCACCAGAGCAATCAGACGTCGTTCAATTAATGTCAAAATATATTATTTTCTTAACAGTCTAATAATGATAAAAATGAAGATAATTAAGCATATAGAGTGTTAAACCTTTAACGGCATCCAGTTTTTCCCTTTTTTTCTACTCAGCAGCAGGAATTATAAGAAAAGAAAAACTTACTTGGTGTATAAGGATCATAAAAACTCTTATTAGAGGTGATAGTTAATGGGAATTGGTAAAAAAGCCAGTTAAGAGAAATTAAAGTTGGGGCTTTGGATGTTTCTATGGATGTTACTATGAATGCTGTTGTCACAGAAACACTTCAGTTCCACTTCCTTAAAGAAATGCTATTTACAAATTAAAGAAAAATAGAAAGATTGAAATAAGTTCTGGACTGAAAAAGAATGAAGCAGCAGAAAGCTCGCATTTATAGTGTTATATATTTTACTTGGGAAGTAAAATATCTGACAGTCCATATGATCACCACGATTGAGGGTTTATTTGACTCTGATGCCTCTAAATTTATATTATACTTGTCAGTTAAGTATCTCCAGCTCCATCGGTATTAGAAGAGATAAAATCCACATGGTCAATGCATTCTAGGGAGATGTTCACCTATCAACTATGAGGTATCAGTGTTAGGGAGAGGGTATTCCTGACAGAGGACGTTGCCTACCCTATTCTTATTTTTTCATCAGTTTTTACTGCATTTTCTTCATGACAATTTGATCTATTTTGCATTTCAGACTCATTTATCAGATTCCCTGGACAGTAATTGACATTTTCTATGTAGTAGTTCTGTTCTTCCATCTTAAAATTTGCTGAATTTAAGAACTCATTTATGAAACAAAGTGATTTGAATGTTTATTACCTTGAGCAGCTCTGAGACTTGGCCTCAGTATAATAGTAATGCTGACTTGCAATATTTATAATAATAGCCCTGGTTCTCTGTGCACTTTTTTACCTAGCAATTAGACACATTTTTTAAATCATGAAAACACATATTTTTTAATGTTTGTTATATGTGTCTAAAAAAATGGAGGTAAATAAACTATTTTTGCATTTATCTTTTCAGCGTTTCTTCTGTACTTCCATTAGCTTTTGGCTTGGTTGTTTCCTTTTTAAATGCTATTATCATGAAAATTCAATAGAAATTACTTTTGAATTTGCAACTCCATAAATAATATTGCTGCGTGTTGAGTACTATATATTTTATTAGCCTTTAGAAGCCAATAAGCTTCCTGTTTTGTGTTGACAAATAAGGCTCAAAAATAGTTTTTATCATTATTTGAAGAAAGCCTATGATAATTTTTGCAGCTAAGATTAAATCAACATTCTTGTTCTGCATGAATTGTTTTGCATTGGCTGTATGAGTTGTAAATGTAAGTAAGAGACAAAAAGCTATTTGCTAAACATAACTTCAACTATGACGGCTGTTTATAACTTTGGA
The DNA here is from genome assembly GCF_017590055.1 of Onychostruthus taczanowskii. Lineage (NCBI taxonomy): Eukaryota > Metazoa > Chordata > Aves > Passeriformes > Passeridae > Onychostruthus > Onychostruthus taczanowskii. Next base: position 6,236,434 of record NW_024500905.1, read on the forward strand.
AAAGACCAGGACATTTATCAGGATTATATTTTTTGAACATGTAAATTTTCTATGGGATAATTACTGAGGAGTGTTAAGGGCAGAGGTCTGCCAGGAGAAGACATTTCTGAGGTAATCCTTAGTGCTGATGCCTTTTTCCTGGCCCTAGAATTATAAGCCAGACACAGTTAAAGGATAAAAGGGTTTTTACTTTGATATTTAATAATAAGGATGCTTAGGTGCAACAATTTGTAAAGGTGGAATATGGCAAAATGCACCCACCTGCATATACAATTTTATGGACCCTGCAAATTAGCAAATTTCATGAAGATTCCCAACAAGAAGCTTCAATGAATGGTGTGACATCCCCCTATTCTAAAGTATTAGCCCCAGACGGGGTTTAATCCTTTCATTTACAAAATATGTCCAGAGAGACCTTTGGTTTCTCAAGACAGCGTAGGGCTTTCCAGCGTCCAACTGTGAAGCCTTTAGGATATTTGGTCTTCTTGCCTTCTTAGCATAGCAGAACTATGCTAAGATATCAGGCTTAAAGAATTACTTGTATGCTAGAAGTACTGAAAGTACATAAAAGGTATGTAAAAAAAGAAAAGGCAAAAAAATCATCACGGCATGAATGCTAGCTTAGGCAATATGCAAATGTAGGCAGCTGTAAGTCTGGATAGTACTGACTGAGCTAGATAATGGAGGAGAGGGCAGGCTCACGAAATACGAGTGTGGATAAAGGAGACAATAAAAGAAACTTTGGGCTAAAAATAGACATTTGGCCAAAAATCTTTCCTTCCTTTGAGGAATGTTTCCATTGAAAGTTGTCCCAGATGGAGAGTGCTCTGTAATCAGTGTCTGAACTCCTGATGGCCAAAGCACAGCTTTAAAATACAAGATATGGTTTCCTTCTCTTTCTTTCATTGGTGGTTACTTTTTGTCCAAGCAAGAGTCTAGACACAACAGGTTGCTGCACCATGCTGTCTGTCCGGTATGCAAATGGTATTCAGATATCCTGGAGTGAAGGCATGGATTATCAGGGGATGGCAAAGAGTAGCAGAAATTATTCAACCCTCTAAAATAGACATAATTGCAAAGAAATGCTGCACAGAAGATTCAAACTGATTCATTCTGCTCTTCTTAGGTGGATAATGACAAGTTCCTTATCTCCAACTTTGCTGTAGCAGGGAGGGAGGGAAGGAAGTGGCGGAAGGAAGTGGAGGAAGTGGCGGAAGTGGCGGAAGTGGCGGAAGGAAGGAAGGAAGGAAAGAAGTGGCGGAAGGAAGGAAGGAAGGAAGGAAGAGAGGAAGGAAGGATGGATATGGGCATATGAAGACCCATTCTCAGTAGAGCTGTGAAGGTATTCACCAGGTCTGCATGCCTGGCTTACTCAGCTCTTGTGCCTGAAATCTGTGTTCCCATGGCAGCAAGGCCTCTGTAGCATAAGTGGGCCACATGAGAAAATAGAATGGCAGTGCAATGCAATATTTTTCATGAAAATGGATAGGCTGGCCCTGTGACTCCATCAGAGAGCTCAGCCATTTCATTGCATACAGAATTTGGTCTGTAGTGCCTGTGAATGAAGTAAGACAGAAACAGGGACAAGGTGAGTTTAGAAACATCAGTGAAAGTGTAGGTGGTGATCAATTGTAATGTTTTAATCATGGATCAATAGTCCATGTCTTTCTTTTGCTTGGGACCACACTAATCCTGTCTTATCCATAAGAATAATTAAATTTTATACAATAGGCTACAGATCCCACTTTAAGCCCATGTAGAGATGGTGATTTAATTTTGGCTTACAGAAAAGGACACATCCTTCTCAGTCAACAGTAGCACTTCCAGCAGAGGTCCTTTGCATCACAGGATTACCCATATACAAATTCATTTATTTTGCATAATGGAAGATGATTGTAGAACAAGGTGTTATGTCTTCAGGCAGCTGCTCTCTAATCTGTATTTACAGTGCTAATCTTCCATACTTATTTGGCTGCTCACCCACTGAACTTGCCTCCTGCCACTTATTATGTTCAGCAGTAAGTATTTTCAGGAAGCTGACATGCCCTCCATTTATCTGTTGATAAAATTATGACGACTTTTAACTACTTTGTAAGTCAAACCTTACCTCTTCACTTCTTGATTTTTTTTTTGTTGAAAGATGTTCTTTTCAACTATCTATATCAAGAATAAAAAAGTATGAATATGCATTTTTTTTTACCCTCTACCTCTCTGATTTTTGTCATTTTCTCTATGCTTTCACAGCTTGCTTGCTTGCTTGCTTGTTGCAGAAATACATTCAGAGAGAAAAAAATAATTTTATTAGCTCAAAAATATGATTGTTTCAGATTTCTACTACTGCTCCTTTAATCTACTTCCTCATATATATATATATATATATATATATATATATATACATATATATATATATAACTTATATAAAGACACATGATTTTCAAGCTGCCTTGCATACATTTTTTCTAGTCAAGTTAGCTTTATTTAAAAAATCTGGAATAAAATAGAAACCTTCATAGGCTCCAGGGCTTTTGTTTTAACCCTATCAGTAATATCCATGCTGTAGAGTATTTAGGATTTAACAAGATGTCCAGTCATCCTGATTCTCAGTAGACATACAGGACACTAACCAAAGTTGCTGGGAAAAAGGATTATGTTAGGATACTTGTGCTACCCGATAAATAAATGTTGGAATGACATACATGCACTCAATATGTGTATTTATTTTATTTTTATGCCTTGCTTTCCCACTATGTATCATTCCAAGATGGTGTATTCGCTGACATCTTCAAAATATAAATATAGTTCAGTATTGCATTATTATTGTTTTTAACTGTAAAAACCAGTGCCAGTTATACAACACCAGCCAGTAGCTTATTAGAACATCTTTTCTGGTTAATATAATTTGTGCTTCCACAAGGCCAGTAGGTGTTTCTAGATAGAATCAAGATAGATAGAATCACTAGGATAAATAAAAAAATTGGTACAAAAATTAGACTTCCACATGTTTCAGAATTTTAAGACATCAGCTAAGTTACATTTCTGAAGATTTTCTTTATCTAGTCAGGTAATTAATGCATACACACTTTCCCTTCATTTATCAGCTCAGTTGTGCTCAGGAGAATGTTAATATAGATCTGTCTCCTAAAAATTATTAAAGAATAATCATGCTGCTACATATAAAAATGCATGCCTAAAGTGAGATATTTTTCCATCATCATTACTGAAACAATTTTACTTGTTATTTTAAAAATACTGGGGCAATTACAAAACAAAAAACTGAAAACAGCTTCTAAAGAGATGGACTACACCTAAAGGAAATACTTCTGCTATGTATTTAAAAGCCATACAGGTAGGTAAGATCAAATATTTAAGTGGTAATTAATTCTAGGTTTACAACTGTTAAAACTGTAATTGCATATTAATAACTCCAAGTGCCTTTGCATCTTTACAGCTGATGAAAGAAATAATTCCTACAATAAAGAGAGCTTCTTTCCAGGGTCTCTTTTTTTAAAATTTTTTTTGTTGTTGTTTTTGGATGCGGTTTTTTTGTTTGTTTTGGTTTTGTTTTTTTTTGTTTCCTTTTATTGTGTATTTGGTTGAAAGTCCAGTTTAACATGTGTCACATTACTTCTCTTTGAGTTTGGCCATCAGTTTACAAATCCTGAAATTGGTGAGGTTTTCTTTTCAGTATTCTGTTTCTTTGTTTTTGTTTTTAAATAAACCTATTTTCAGCAGCAAATAAATGGTTGGTGCCAGCTTTGGAATACAAAATAAATACCTGTGTAGGAAATGAAACTAGGTTTCTAGTTTCAAATAATTTATTTTCTAGAAATAAGACTGGAGTGAGTGAACAAGTGAGTGAGTGAGTGAGTGAGTGAGTAGACTAGTTGGTTGGATGCGGTTTTTAAGTAAAGTTTACTTTGTAATTGGTTAATTTATTTACTGAATTTAAAAAATATATTTAAAACTACAGTTTATTCTTCAGTTGTTGATTGCAAAAAATCTTTGACTAATAAGTATTAGTTCTTGTTTAATAGGAAATCTGAGTTTTCCATTGTAAAATTCTTCACCATTTTGCCAAAATTTCTCTAGTTTATTCTAGTAATTTGTTTCTCCACTGAATTTATTAAACAAAGAACCTGGGAAAAGTCTTTTTTTTTTTTCTGTTCGTATTATTGCTATAATAGACTTGATAATTGCTTATTTACATTAAAAATATCTTCCAAGCTTCTGACTTTGCAGTAGTGAGAAAACAAATCAAAGGTCTTTGACTTTAGGTCGAATCCTTCAAACTACCCATATTACAACAACTTTATCACACATACATGCAGTGCAGTGGTTTTATGCTCCCTCTTTGAGAGTTAAGCAAAATGGGGAACTTTTTGTGGTCATGTAGGTGTGAAATTTTATGGTGTCATTGGGGCCAGTAAAGCCAAGCAGTTTTTATTGGAGACCCAGAATCTGCTCTACTCGTCTTTTGGCGAGTCTAGCTTGGGCTTAGAGTTCTCGAGCTGATCTCCCAGTTTACTCTCATCAAAACTAATCCTATTTGCCTGCTTCTGAGTTCATACCAAAGCAGATGAAATCTTGAAGGATCAAGTTTGAATGTGTAATTCCTTGTCTTAGATTTTACAGCTAAGATAGATGTGTCCTGTGGCAAAACATACATTTCAATCTTGTTTGTCTGTCTTTATGAGTTGTTACTCTGGTGTCTGGAAAGCTTCCAAACAAATAGTGGATTTTTTAAAAAGGATCTGAATAGAACTAGAAACAATAGAACAATCCTTTAGGAGAAAATCTGAGAAATGTACAAAGTCTTATGCAAATAAGAGCTCCATTTGAATTCAGTGGTCCCCCTAGTTCATCTCTTACAAAGACCAGAACTTGGAAAAGACAACTGAAGGAATAAGAAATGCAATGACTGAGCTCTTTTCTCACCTTCTCACTAAAGAAAAGCCTATCTTTTTTCTCTTGCCTGTATGAGTATTGTTTCTTTGAATATTTATTCAAAGTGGATTTGCTTTCTAAAATGTGATATCTTGGTTTTCATGTTAACTTGCAGCTGTAAAAGCCTTACATATTTTTCTTAAGGGCACTATATTGCTGATAAAAAGAAAATAATTTAAATTTGGTCTTGATTTTTTAAAATATGCCTCATCCTTATACAGGAGACTGGCAAATAAAGATGTAATTCTTTGGCTCCTTTGCCTTCTCTGTTATACTTTAACTATTTTTCCATTTGCCTCTTTTATCAACAAAATTTGGATTTCATGGACTTATGCAAACATGCCTATACGCTCTTTGTTCAGCTGTAACCTCTGACAAGAAGCATTTTTGTGAAATGTGAAGTTGAGGTGCTGCATTCTTGTATTTGCACAGTTCCCAGACAAAGGAAGGAATGATGCATCTGACTCCATGTTCTCAGAAGGCTAATTTATTATTTTATGATCTATACTATATTAAAGAATACTAACTAAACTATACTAAAGAATACAGAAAGGATACAGAAAGGATACAGGCAGAAAGCTACAAAGATACTAATGAAAAACTCATGACTCTTTCAGAGCCTTGACACAACTTGGCCCCACCTGGCCAATGAATCAAAACAATTCACATGCAACCAATGAAACAATCACCTGTTGGTGAACAATCTCAGCCACATTCCAAAGCAGCAAAACACAGGAGAAGCAAATGAGATAGTACTGTTTTCCTTTTTCTCTGAGGCTTCTCAATTTCCCAGGAGAAGGATCCTGGTGAAGGAATTTTTCCAGAAAATATGACTGCCACACTGCATTCTTGCTATCAGGAACAAGACCAGAATTGTAAGAAACACTTAATGGTAGATTTTCCAAAGTGGAACTTTAGAATAGGGAATTTATTTTAACCTAAAGGATTATTTACTGGAAACAGAGTGACTCAGATCTAAAGGAACACAATTTAGGACTAAAATAAACAGTTCTGTATTTTTGAAAATATGCATAATACTCTTTCTTTTAATAGTATCTTTACAAAAATGTAGGCGTCCTGGACTTAAGATTGAAAATGCCATGTAGCTTTCTTACATAAATATTTTCAGGTGTGAAAATATTTTTAAATTCAAAAAATTATATATTTTAAAACCTAAGAAGATATTGGACTGTTAATAATTTTCTTTTAATGATAAAGTACATCTACATGCACAAATAAATGAATGAATGATAAAGAAAGGACATTTGTAGTTCCATTGTGTTAGTGATCCACAGTGGTAAGAAGTAATACCACACCTAATTTAATTAGGCTAAGTGTTGTTATCTTAATTTATCCGGCTATTTTAATTCAATCACTGTTAAATGGGAATCATAATTTAATTAAAAATGAGACTAATTAATAATTTCAGTTGTTTTTTTCTGTGAAAGATGTTGTTTTTCATGGGAAATTCACAAAATCTTTTGAGGTAAAGAAACCATTTATAACATTGCCTTAAGAACATTTTCTTCCAATTAAAGCATTACAATAATATGAAAACATATTATTATGTTATCATACATGCAAAGAAAAAAGAGAGAAACAGAAATTTAGTCTCAGGGAATCTTCTCACTTCATTGCATTTCACATTTCTTAGTGCTTACCAGGTTACACTGTGCAGGTGCTGAAGAAAGGATTTTTCCTCTGCAGATTTTTCTTAAGGCTATGAGAGAGAGGGAGAGTGAGAGATAGAGAGAGAGAGAGAGAGAGACAGAGATATGTCTTTGCTTCCAAAAGAGGGGTATCTTGAATTCCAGTATTGTTTTCCAGAAAAAAAAACCACTTCACTGCTTCACTGGAGTTGAGGAACTATCTGGGTTACTACAGGGTTGAACCAGAATTATATTTTGTTAGAAATTTCTCAGGATAGGTAGTTGGAGGACACAAAGAATAGAGGAGAGGACTAAGGTGAAAATTCAGCTTTTGTCAGCCTTTCTTCATGATTTTCAGATATGTAAAATTTAAGACAGTTTTGAAAATTACTATAAGAGGAAATAAAAAAAGTCTGTGTCTGAAGACCACATTAAAAAAACTGTATTTTTAAATCCCAAGTGCTCCTCTGGTAATTCTTTCATAAAGTAACATTAAAAGAGGATTCAAATTAAAAAAAAAATTAAACATTAGTGCAGTGTAGAAAGAAGAGTACTGTCAGAAATAAAAGAAGAAACAACTGAATAGAAGGAGATATTTAGAGCTACTCACCTAACATTTCCTAAGCATCTGTGAAATCCATATCTGAAAAGAGCTAAAGATTTTTAATGGGAACAGAATAATTGCCAGTCTTTTCTTTGATGCTTTCTTGAGTCAGATACAAAAGTATGAGAAAATGGGTCTTTTATCCTTCCCTAATGAAATTTACACTTACCTGTTGAAAACTCCATCACCTTGTGAAACACATTTCGCCTTTTCCCGTCTAGTTTTGTGTTTTGTGGGGGCTTTTGTTTTACTGTTCAGTTATTTTCAAGTATGATTATAATGATAAAAAATGGAAATTATATGCATTCTGGAGATAAAATAATAGGTCTTACTTGCTATTTTGCAGTTGAACTTCTAACTCTTTGGGAACTAGCTTCATCTCTTCATCTTTTGTGACTAGTAACTGTGATATATCAGCAAAACTAGAATCTTAGACAAATATTAATAAAATGTCATATCAAACACTTGGACAAACCAAATGCTGTAATCAGAAATATGTGAACTACTCCCCAGCATCCAGACTTTCTAAGGATTTTATGAACTCTTGGAGCCCTAGTCTGCTGGCTATGATGCATAAAGAGGATGTCTTCCATAATTTTCAGTAGAATTGTATTGCCTAACTGTAAATGTTTGGGAGCCTCTTATGTTTATGGAAGAAATAAAGATACATTTTCACTGTCTGAGGAAGTTACTCATAGCATTACAGACCCTTCTGACATACTAAAAAGGTTTTTTTTCCTTTATTCTAGATATTTTCTGTACTTAATATGCATACAACCATAAGCAGCGAGTATCAGAGAGTGTAATGACAGACTTTCCCCTGCAATATTATTTATTTTTTAAAAGTATAGCTTTGCATTACTTAGTATATCAGAATAATTTTCTGCCTTATTAAAATTGGTTGATAAAGGGATTCTGATTTTCTTGCTCAAGTTTTCCCTTGAACTGAAAATAAATTATTAGAGTTTTCTTCTTCTTAAAACCAGAAAAGAAAATAAATTTGTATATCAACAGAAAGTATTTCAGTCATGATGAAATAAGAAAAAAATAATTTCAAAACAAACTGTTTCCTTTTCAGAAAGTGTCAAAACACTTCACAGACAATTTTCAAAATTCACTCACTCCTTCTTCAGCAGCTATTTCACTATTGAAACATAAATTGCAAGTAATTTTGTATCTCCTACAGCTGCTTTTACAAGTTTATTATCTATCTGCTTAAAATGTCATATCAAAACACAGTCCTCGTGTCTAGTAAAGGTTTTTATTTATCTAAATTGGATTTTAACTACTCTCATCTAAGCCAAATTTCATGAATCTGTGGGTTTCCCCCCCCAAAAAAAAAAAAAAAAAAAAAAAAAGAACTCCCCCAAACTAAAAATAAGGTAATCATACAGCTTAAATCTTTTAGCTCTTTCTTTGTAATGTAAGAGTACTCCAAGTTTTCTCAAGTATGAAGGGGATGTGATACAATATGGTTACTGAGACTAGCATGCTTTCATGGACTGGTGGCCTTTTAAATGCAGGTTATTTTACCAGAGACTTTTACAGCAAAGGAACATTGAACTTGGACAATGCAAATATTTGTATACATGCATACATGTATATATATATATATATATATATATATATATATATATAAAAATTGCAGTCCATGTAAAGCACACATCTCAGTAAATTAAGGAAAGTCTAACTGAACATCCAATGCACATTTTGCACTTCATCATATAAAATTATCTAAGGACTCTTCTACTCTAGCACTTTAGTAGTCCAACACTAGAGGGTCTGCTATTGCAGTGATAAAATGACAATGAAATTAAGCAGTTTCAGTGTCTAATAGTATTAATGATTTATAATAATGGAACATGAAAGCCTTTAATATACTAAGTTTAACCTGCAACATCTCCTATTTTCTTATAGAGGAGAGAAAACATTAGGGGTTAAAAAGAAAATAAAATTAAAATGACAATACAGCCAATGGGAAACAAAAAAATAGCAATGGCAAGGAATACAGTAAAATAGATTGACAAGTACATGTAAAACTGCTGCGTACACAGTACTTCACAAAATCAAAGTCATGGTCTATAGACAAAGCATTTGCAAGAGCTGAGTTATCGAAAGGACTTAGTCCAAGGCTTTAAGGGGCCATTCTGGCACTTTGTCAAACAAAGAAACAAAAAAAAACCAAAAAAAAAAACCCCAAAAAGCAAAAACAAAAACAAAACAAACAAAAAAAAAAGAAAAAATGGTTTGCAAGAAATCACATGTTGGTGAATATGCAAAAGTCGAAAGTTCAAAGGGGCAGAACCTACTCAGACAGTGTAGGGATGAGCACTGCAGAAAGAAATGTTAGCACTTAAAGCAAAAAATAAGAGACAAAATGGCTCAGACAATTTAAGTGACACACCCTATATGAATCATGTATGAGATCATATTATATATGCAAATCTAACAATACATGGCGATACCTCCAGGGAGACTATTGAAAGGCAAACATCCTAGTGTTCCTTTAGACTTCAACTGCAAAGTTCTAAACAGAGATTTATGATTGAGGATACGTGATTTTGATTATTAAGATGAGAATTTTGGTGGGTTAATCCTGGCTGGACACCAGGTGCCCACTAAACCACTCTGGCACTCCACTCCTTGGCAGAATGGGAAGGGAAGAAAATAAGAAAAACCTCATGGGTCAAGAGAAAGGCAATTTGGAAAAGTAAAGACCTCATGAAGAAGCAAATGAAAACAAGAGGCTAATTCTCTACTTTCTATCAGCAGGCCATGTCCAGCCCCTTCTCTGGAATTAGGGCTTCAATATAGGTAATGGTTGTCCTGGATGACAAACAGTAAAATAACAAATGTCCCGCACTTCCTTCCCTTAGCTTTTTTTGCTGAGCAAACACTGTATATAATAACCTTTGGTCAGTTTGGGCCAGCTATTCTGGCTATGTCCCCTCCTAAGACCTTGCCCACCCCCTGCCTACTGGTGGTGGTGGGGGACATTGGAAAAACAGCACTGTTCAGCCAAAGCACTAGCTATAAACAGCCAAAGCACAGCACTGTGAGAGCACTGTGGGGAAAATTAACTCCATCTCAGCCAGATACTATACAGGTTCATAAATGTACCAGTAAAACTGATCATGCCTGGAATGAATCTCAGTGTCTGAGGTCAGGTTACACAGAATGGTCAGTGTCCCCAGTGTTAAAATATCTTACTGCCTGAAGCACAGTAACTGGATGTAAATTCCAATTGTACACTACTCCCAAGCTATGTTTAGGAGCTGTTTGAAAGGATGTTTGTTAGCCTATCTATCTCTTAGCCAAAACTATCTCATAGACTATTACATTTCACAGATATGGGAGATCACAGGCCGGTGTACACCTATGAGGCTTAAACGTATTAATTTTAGCACATTCATTAAACTCCAGAAAGTGAAAATGCATTACAAAGACAGGTCACTAAAACACGCTACATCTACAGCCTCTATCGATTACACAGGTATTGTTAAGCTCTACATTCAGAGCACACTAGTCCAAGAACCATTTTTGCATTTGATTCTACATCACATTTTTTTCTATATTTATCAGAAAGTGACTTCTCTGCAATGTAGTAGAAAATAGCTATTTATTTTACTTTTTTTAGGCAGCCAGACAAGACCTTTCTAGAGCCTCATGTGTTTTCTAAGTGAATTTACTGAGACACTGCTGATGAGCTCCTCACAGTGGCTCTCAATATCTTGAGCACACACCTCTTTCATCTTCAGCTTCTTCAACTATTGTTGGACAGTCAGCCCCAGCTGATTTGTTTTTAGCCCATCACTAGGTAGATGCATTATGGAAAATATGCAGGAGGATTTTAAATTATATTATTTCAAAATATTTCAGATGTCATAAAACACAGACAAAAGCAGAGTCAAGATGAAAACCACTTTTTCTTTACTTGTAAGTGTTTGGAAAGGGAGGTGTTACTCTCTTAGCTCTTTAGCTCTTCTGTGGGTCCCTCAAGAATTCACCCATTACAATGTTAGTTACAAATAAAGATTAGCTATTCCTTTACTGTACATAACCTCTCAACTCATCTCGAAATTCTCCCACTACTCCTACTGCATGATGTACAAAAATTCCTTTCACCGTTTTTAGGCTCCATCATCTGTTTCCTTTTCTTTATCCTTCTCAGGTCAATGTTCTTTAGATTGAAAATTCTTCAGATTGAATTTACAAACCTCTGCAGAGTCATCAGTTCTTTATTATCCTCCCTTGCAGTACTATTGAACATAAGCCTTGAATCCGTGTCTTATTAGGAACTATAAAGATTTAAAAAATCACCCAACAGTGTAGCTGTACTGTTATGCCAGAGGGTGTATAGCTTGCAGAAACCTTGTTGTTGATATCATAAACCAACAAAGCTGTTGTTGAGCTATCATAAACCTTATTTATGTTGTCTTTCTCCTCATGCTTAGTAAGGGTGGAGTTAAATTCTAATGATGACTCAAACAACAGTTACCATGACCAGAGGCTGTTCTTATTGCAAAGGCAGAGGGATGAGAATTGATTCAGTTGTATCTATTTATAAACTTTTGTGCAAGGGGAAAAAAAGGATTGAGATGGGAAAGTCTAAAACCAACAGAAATTTAGAGATGTCAAACATTCACAGTGGGATAAGTCAACAGAAAAAAAAAAAAACAAACTTTCTGTGCAGGGTGCTGGTAGTCCTAGATTTCTAGAGCAGCTCTCTCATGGAATTTGGTGGTACTGCTCTGAGAGAGACATGAGAAGTAGACTAGGTTTTATTAGAGAAGTATCCCTGCCTGTCCAATTTTTCCACTGCAGGAAAAAGTGCCAACTTGCAAAGCTCTGAACATTACTTGCCTATTTTGTCAAAAGGAGCAGCAATACCTTGTAAAAGAAACTCACTCAGCACATTTAAACAGTATCTTATTCAAGTAATGTAAGTGCCTACTCTACCTTAAAATATTACATCATGTTTTAGTTGAGCCATTATCAATGATAAGCAGATTTTTAATCAAGGAAATAAGGCATAGTTAATTATGTGCATGGGTTGTGCTTTAAATTAGGTTTTATTAGCAGTGCTCATCACCTTCCAGCCCACAAACCAGGTGTGGCATCACAGTTCTTTCTTTAACTACTGCTCGCAGAGATTACAGCCAGAACCAGACTTAATCCAATTAGCAAACAGTGTCCTCATGTGAAAAGTGAGAAACTGCTGACAGTTGCTGTGACTGCCATTAGTGCTCTTCAGTTAAGAGATTCTCTAATTACAGAGCTTGACATCCTCCAAGGTACAATGATAGCCTGAAGATACACTGAAAAAAAAAAAAAAAAGTACATTAGAGGTGTAAATAAGATCTGCTAAAAAAATAAACCACCAAAGTCTATGATAGAAAAGAAAATGTTGCAAAATGTATGTGGAATGATAAAATGCCCGATTTAAAGGAGGAAAATTAATAACATTATTTGATAGAGATAAATTTCTATGAAATATCTAAATTGTAACAAATCAGTTTATTTTCCTGAAATTACAAGTGCATTTCTTTGCTGGCCAGAAGTATTTGTTCTCAGCATGGCACATCCACGGTACAAAATTTACAAGGTTTTTTTTTATGGGGGGGGCTTCACAGCTCTTTTAAGCTTATGAAATTCTGTGAAATAATATTGACTACTTTGATCTTTATGAGAAATCCTCAGTGCTTAAGCTGCACCTGCATGTGGCCTTTAAAAATGTTCATCCATACTGGTTGTGTGGCCTAGCCTACCATCTGTATTTCATGCTCAGTTGGCATTGCTTGCAATTTAAGCTTTGTCCAAGATATAGAATTTCTTCCAGATTGATTATATCTTGCATTTCATCTTGAGCTCTGACACTTTCTATGATGAAGAAATCCAAATTTAAGAAGTATTTCACTGTTTTTATTTATTTTACTTTTTCTTCATGAAAAACTATATGAGAGTCCTTCTGTAAACTATTTGTCCAGAAAAGTAAATTTTGGATGATACATAGGAAAACATGAAAAGTAGGAGAAGTTCCAAAAAAACCATATTTTTCAGGAAGTATAATGGCCTGGTGCTGGGGAAAAAAACCAGTCTCTCTGCTAATAATGAGGTAACATGAGAAATGCTGAAGTTTGTTAAGATGATTCTATTTTTTCCTAAATAAAATAAAATTTTAAAAACACCTGAGACACATGAGCTCAATGTCTTCCTATCCCCTTATGAAATTTTCTCTGACTGATACAGCTGTATTATGATCACTATTGCAGTGAGAGAGATGAAATATTATTTGGGAAGTATAAAACATACTGCAGATCATGAAGAGAAACAACACAAATACTTATATTATCATAAAATGAAGTACAAATACCTCTGGCTAGATAGGAAACAAATGTTAATAAGTCTAAAGCATATATACATATGCCCTTCTTGGAACTCATTAACATGGTTTAGGTGTTTCATGGGCGTATTCTCAAGTGATCCAGAGAATCACATAGAATTATTGCCTAATCAAAATGCAAGATTCATTGATGTGTGATATAATTAAGGAATGATGTTTGAATGTGTTCATTAAAATGGAATCGAAAACAGATGAGACCTGGGGTCAAGGTCCTTCAACAGCTAACTTTACCCTAAAGTCCAATATGACACAGCTGCAATTATTAGTTTAGCAATTTAATGAAAACTCATGAAGTCTGAAAAGGTTAATCAGTTCTTCTTATTGAACTAAATTCCCATGAAAAAATGTCAGGTTTGAACAATATTATGAGATACAAGCAGCACTCTGGCCAGGGTTTCTTCTAAAACCCCGTGAAAATATTAACACTGCACAGTTCAGTTAGGATATCAGTTTGAAAAACCAGCAAAAAATCAAATGGAGATAATACAATTTCCTTCCTAAGGAATGTTGCAATCATAGGTAGGAAGATCTCATGTTTTCTGTCATAATTTACACAAGTTTGATGGAATCTCAACCAGGGTTGCTTGAAGTTACCTAACAGTAGTGAAATTTTAAGCTTCACCTTTCTGAAGGTGAATTTTCTGACATGTTTATATTGTTGCAGATAATTGCTGGTAATTAGATACTATAATATAAATCTTCTGTAACCCTGTATCTCAGGAAAACCCTTATTCTTGCAGAGATATGGTGTAAGGATTTGTTCCATTTAGCTACCTTCTAGTTTAAAAAAATCAGACTTTGTGTAATGAAATGTCACCTATGCCAGCCATCATGGAGATCACTGTCATTGTCAATGTTAAGAGCAATTGCCATTGGACTAATTGTCATTGGAAGTATAAAATTGCAAGCTGGTCTGTTTGGATAGCATTACTTCTTTTGTTGAAATAACTCTTTACACAAAAATAACCAAGTGTACTTCTGTATAGATGGATGAAGACTATGCTGCTTTTCTCTGTCCAATATGAATCAGAGGTTCTGAACATGCAAAGAGTATGAATATTGGAAGAATCATTAACTCAGTTAATCAAACAGGCTGATTGTTAAAGCAGTAGTTAAAAATCTATGAGAAAAATGGTAATATGAGATCTGATGAATCTTCATCTCCCCTACACAAACCTCCATTTGCACTTTGTTTGAGCCCACATGACCCTAAATGACTACTTGAGTATCTTAACTCAGAATCAGCCATCTTGTGTGAATTTCAGAATAAAAATTAGACACATTCAGCAGAAAAAAACCCAAGCACAAATAATCTGCATTACACTGACATACCACAGACTCTTCAAAATACTAGAAAAAAATTTGCTGATGTTACTTTCACTTTATAAGCTTAACACATTTTCATACATGTGTATTGGCAGTGTCTGTCTGTGGGCAGCTGAGGATTACTTGTGAAAGAGCATGGTCATTGAAGGTAATTTCTGAAGTGTTGAAGGGGGAGGCAAGTTGAAAGATTACATTGTGGATAAATTTTGTATTGGGTTAAGCACAGCTAAGTTGAGACTGCTGAGCTCAAACTGCATAATCAATCTTTCAAAGCAAGTAAAGGAACAGGGGAAGGAAGAGGAAGAGGAACTTCTTACAAGCAATTTTCTCTAGTTTGCTTCATTCCTAGCCTGTGGGTACCATAGGCCAAATTTGAGTACATTAGCATTTACAAGGAAATGTCCTCCAGGAAAACAATCCTTCAGAAGCCTACAACAAAGACATAGTGATCCCCATTTCTTTTCTTAACTACTCCATTGCCTCTGCAAACAAGGTTTCCAGATTTTATGAATGCTGTTTTCAATATTTTTCTAAGAAAACTGTATCGAAATGATTAAGAAAGAGTTGCACCTCAGGGCTAAGTACAGCTGGCAACATTCACAACAGTTTGCAGGGAGCCTAAGGTTATAGGAGGAATTGGGCTGGTACATAACCTCAGGATATGAAGGCACTATTTGTGCCATTTCAACTCTCTGCTCAGTAAATGAGGACCAGTCTACTGTCCATTCTGTCACCCTCCAAGACTCCTTGGTCCAGGGAGAAGTCTAAAAAGAAAATAAGTCATATTCACTACACACTTTTTCATATGCTTCCTCTTACATGTGCCTACTTCAAATCACTGAGAGTGATGGGCACTGAGGTTTATATTCTCTTTTATGGTCATATAGAGTCAGCATTCCTTGAGCATGTAGACATTTAAAACTTCAGAAGGGAAATTAATTAGAATTGATGTCTATGGTAACTCCAATAAGTGTATTTAGAGCTCTTAGGTAGAAGTTCCAAAGTCCAAATTATGAAGTAGTATTACTTTTTGCAGATACAGAATCACAGAATTATAGAATAATAATACCTTACATGGTTTTGCTGTTTCTGTGTGTTTATATTTACTTTTTTTTTTTTAAGCATGCATTTTAACAAAGGGGTGATATCACATTCTTAATTATCAACCGTCAGGGCCAGGAGTTGGATTTGATGATCCTTGTGGATCCTGTCCACCTCAGGATATTCTACAATTATCAACTCTGTTCCTTTCCTTTTCTCTCTTAGTACTGTTCCCCATCTTGCTCACCAACTAAATTATTTGGAATCTTTCTTGTTTTCCTAATATATGTATTTACCAGAATTATGTTTTCCGTTGTCACTTGAGACCAAAAGACTGCATTGCAGCACAGATGTTTCACCATATTCACAAATACCTTCAAATTAATATCATTCTACATTCCAGGCACTTACTGAGAAAAAAAATATTCTGTATCAAAATAAGTGGAAAAATACAACACTGTGAATAGAATTGTTTATGAAAACATTTCCTTTTTTATTGGAAAACAATTAGTAATGCAATTAGTTTTCCAATCTAATCCATTAATTTATGATATAACTATTTTTTTGAGAAAAGCCATGGTTATAAACACCAAGGCTAGGACTTCTAGAAATCATTATTTTTTATTGTGACTCTTCAGTTATTTCTCTTACAGCAACCATATAATTATGCACAAAATGCTTTAACCTTTTGCAGACCTAGGTGCACATATTATTTCTATCTGAAATTGAAGGATTAAGGCTCAGAGTGAATGCACCCAGACTTTTCAGGAGGTTTATCTGGTAAGTGTGAGTACGTGCATAGAGCATTAGTCTTTGAGAAGCATTGTATGATCAAAAAGAATACTCCCAACTCATTTAAAGTTGAAGTATGGAGTTTTTTTTAACCCTACTATGAATCAGGCTCCTTTCTCGTATGAGCCAATAATGAGCATATAGCTACTGCCTGATGTGTTTTAAATCTTACAGAACACCGGTGATGGAAAAGAAAGATCAGTTCTATTACCAAAGCCTTTTTTAATCTTATTTTATTGAAAACTTATGTCATCCAGTCACAGAGAAAACAAAACAGCTAGAAGTGATCAGCCATTAAACTGTGGGTGGACCAGACGCTCAGTTTTTTGATCTTCTGCATTGTTTTGTGCATTTTTGAACAGTAGTCACTAAAAGAACAAGAGAAGCAATTCTTGTCCTTAAGACATACTTTTTATATGAGGAATCTTAATCACCTTGATCTACTTGTTATGTTAGTATGAAAAACAAACCACAAGTAAATGTCACTTCCTCTCCTGTCAGAGATTTTAGTGGCAGGCTTTTATTAAAAAACCCACCACCAGAACTGCCCGGATATAACCCCTCCCCACCCCATCCTGTCTAACTCTGGGCTATTTACAGACAAGTTAAGTCCTCAGCAAAACTAAAAACTGGTGTGGGCTTAAATGCCATTTTTAGTAAAGTGTTTTACTCTCTATTCTAGCTGACTGCATCACATAGGAGCTAGGATTCTGTTATAGAAAATTTCAGAGGAGAAAAAAAAGATCACTTAGTCTTATGAGCATATTTGCGGAAATTTTTATGTATTCAACATCAATAGTATTTAGTAGAGTTTTGAGATTTAGAGCTCTACTTAGAACCATTTTACTGAAGCACTAATAACTGTAAAGTTGCTTATCAGATTAAGTTTCAGTTAGATGAGGTTTGATTAATATACATTAATTTTGCTGAGTTTGACTTTTCCCTGTTATTCCGGGGCTCTTAGGGAAATTGTCAGGCATGGAGTTAACATTTTAAAAATTTTAAGTTATGAAAGAGCTATGAAGAAAAAGAAGTTTCTGTTGTCTTCATCACCCTAATCTGGCAAAATGATGTAATCAAAGCATGTAGAAAGTATTGAGAAAAACAGAATCATATGTCTTTGTTCTCAAAAGCCACATCTGACTTGTATGTTCATTTGGAAGTACAAATATGCCAGCTTATTCATGGATGTAAAATCAGTGAAATTTATTGTTATCCCTTACCCTTCTGCAACTTCATTAGAAGTCATGCAGGCCCTATAGTGGCAAAGACCATGCTATCAGAAAAGCTAAACCCTTCAAATATTTTTATGCATTTAACTGAGGAGACACATTTTCTTCTGTGTCAAAGGCAATCACCCCTTTTTTACCCAACCAAATTTTCAGTGTGCTAAACTTCTCATATTTAGTGTTATTAGATCCCTTACATTTGGTGAAAACATTCATACAATTGCTATATTCACAACTAAAGATTAAAAGATTAGGACAAACCCTCTGCAGTGAAAGGCTGGGCTACATAGCTGAATTATAGAGGATGGGGATTGTCTCTCATCTCACTATGTCTCCTTTCTGCTTTTAGACAGGTGCTGCAAGTTGAAATTTTTTTTCCCCCTCTTGTGAGTTTTTCTTTTTTGACATTATTACTTCAGTTTTATCTGTGTTATCTTTTAAATAAAATATTTATATAGATTTTATATATCACTTCATCAACATACATTAGCCAGTAGAAAAGATGTGCACTTTTTGCCAAAATTATTTTTAAAAACCTCATCTGATTGAGTAAAGAAGGATTTAATGATTATGACAGAAAAAACACTTTGGTTGATTTCACTAATTATTTTAACAATTAAAATATTTCTGTGCATGTTCTTTCAACCTTTTTAGTTGCCTTCCAAAAAGACATTCAGTTACAAATAAACCATCAATTCAAATTACATTCAGCAATAATAATTTTTCTACTAACAAGTTTCAAGTCAATAGTAAAGATTAATCTACACTTAGATCTCATTGATATTTTTCAGTATTACTTTAGAGGTGGAAGTGGAGGTCATTTTTAAAGAAAGCTCAGTGCTGCTACTGAAACTAGCACAAAAAAAGGAGAAACTTCTTGAAGAACTGCTTAATGGCAAATTAAATCAGTGCTTCTATTTCAGACCTTTAGTGGAAATAGAATTACCTGCAAAACCTACAATTCATTTCCAGTCCCACACTGTCCTCCAATAATATAGTAATAATTACCTAAGTTCTTACCTTCAACTGAAATTTTTTCTCGTCTTTACAAAAATTTGCAACTCTATTTTTCAGCCAAATATTCAGAACAGCTGTGACACTTGTATAAAGCAGCAGAGTCAAGAAAAAACCTGTTGACACAATCCCTTTCCTACAAAATAATAACTAATACTCCTTATCTCCTTTTCCCTCATCTTAATTCCTTTAATTTCCCTTGTTATTTTTTTAAGATATCTTTTCAGCAAATCATCTTTCCTGACACAAAACAAAAAGGATTTCAAAATCTATCGCAAGTTTCTGTGACTTTTTTTTATCCTAGTCAGTTTTAAAACTTTACAAGGTTTAACATATTTTTTATATTTTCCCAAGGACATACAATCTATCCCACAAAAACAAGATAGAGGAATAATGAATCCCTGAAACTTAATGACTGCTTAATTTTTAAGGACTGTGACCAACTTCCACTGAGTACATTCAGCTTTCAGTTTCAAGTCAAAAGCATCCAAATCAATATTGCAAAAAACTTCCATTTAAGCCTATTATCAATGCTTGCCGATGCTGAATGAGCATCAATTATTAATAATGGACGTGGTTTGGGTTGTTTTACTCATGTCTGCTTTTAGAGTATTATAAAGGGCTGTTCCTGTCAAGTGCATCCATCACACAGGCATCACAGCTCTGAACATAAGGAAGAGTAAAAATTACTGGCTAACCACTCACATGTCTGGCTGAGATGTAAATGTTTACTTTTTCTTAAATATGAATGCATGCACCAAGGGAGAGAGGGAGTAAGACTTGCTTCAACACATGAAGACCAGCATCCTGAAAAAGGTGTAAAGCAGCATGAGACTTCATTTGCCTCAGTGACTCGAGCTACACAGAAAAGGAGTACGTACTTCTTGATTTTGAGGCTCCACATTGCTTTGTAGTGCCATGATGTCAGGGACTTTAGGTCTGATGACTTAATAGAGCAGCATGGAAAATTTGTTATCTAGATCAGCCAGGAAGGGATGGAGGTTGCTATGCAATATCCCAAAAGGAAGCTTTGGCATCAGTTTGCCTTCTGTGGTCCAGCTCTCACTATACCTAAAAAACTTAATAGATCTGTAAAGTAAAATAGTAATAGAGATGGAATTAACCTCATTTAGCCATCAGTGTGTTAAGTATGTGATCTCAGTATGTAATTTAAGCTCCTTTAACAGAAATAGGGAAGAGAAACACCTATAGGTGATACAATCCACTTTTGTTAGTCACCCACATTGTCGTGGTATAAATTATCCCCACAGAATTTTACTTTGTCCCTTAATTGAGAAAATAAATCATAAACAAGTGACTGTAAGAGCAAGCAAACTCCAAGGTTGCTAAATCCATTAGAACATGGTTTGATGTAAGAAGAATTTATAATTTCATACATAAAAGGAAACGAAGTAATTTACTCTATTAATGTTGAAATTGCATTCAGAATATTTTAAAGATCAAAATCACCCTTTTAGTTTTAAAGTGCAGACTAACCCAGACCAGCATTCAATTTTTCCTCCCTGACAGTCTGTCCCAGCATCCATAATCTCCTTTTTCCTTTTGCCTCCAACTTAGTCTCAAATTTTACTTTCCAAGGCTGTTGCAATATGCTTATCCCCTGGTCTTTCTCTTGACTCCAATCAAATTGATCATCCCTTTATCTTGCATTGGTTGTGCACTGACAAATGAATCAATGCAGGGTAGAAAAACTCAGCAGTAGCCTTGCACAGTGGAAGCAAGTGTACTGTTTGCTTAATGTGGTAATGCCAGAAAATTTTCCCTGATCATATTATTCAAAGTAGCAGCTTAATTACATGGTATGAGCTTGGTATGAGCTTTTATATAGGCACTTTGATTATTTAATTATTGAAATAACAGCTGGAGAACAGAATATTACTTTCTGAAGTGGCTTCTTCTGCTTGATTCAGTATATTAGTTTTTGTTCTTGATGGGCTTCTACAAACTCTTTCAACATGTTCCTCTCAACAGGGATACTGATGTTATTCTAACTTCAAATGTGATCTGGATGGTATGTTACTTTTCGTATATAAAAAGTGTATAAAAAGTAAACTTTTGACATATTGTATTTCATTTCATTCTTTTAATATTATTCTGTCTGGAGTGCCTTCTTATTTCTTCAATTTAAGATTACCTGCAACACATCTATGTTCAGATTGTCCTCAATCATAAAACAAAGAATTATTTATTTTTGTCTCAAGATTTTAAGTAGAAATTTTCAGATTTTATTGTAGTCTTTCAGATATTAGTAGAGCAATGCAGGAGAATGGTAGCAAGTAGGTAGAAAAAAATTCCTTGTTCAGATTAACATGAGGAAGTTTTAATTAACATAATGCATTGAAGATGTGTTAGAAAACATCAGCACAAAAAATACAACCTTCAGATTAAATTAGGTCACATTGGAATTACAGCTCCTCTTAGAAGATGTTCTGTTCATTCATGTCTAAATTAGTTCTTAACAGAAATAGCTTTAATGATTATGAAAAAAAATAGCTTTTTATCTCTAGCTTCTGTGGTTATGAAAAGATTTTGAAAAGATATGAAATAATCATAAAGCACTGCTGAGGACAAGAGTAAGAATACCAGCAACAAAACCAAGAGGGGAAAAAAAGAATTCAAAGTTTTACTCTCTGAGCAAAAGCACGAGTGTCTATTCTTCTCCTGCCTGTGTAACAGTGGCATGATGGCATGGAGCAGTGAGCTCAGGTGGATGTGCAGTCTGCTCAGGCTGTGCCTGGGACGCCGAGGTGACGCTCCTGAAGCACAAGAGATGCAAGCACTGTGGCCATGGAGTCTGTGCACTTCCAGCACAGTGCAACCTGCAGCCCAGCCAGGCTGTGTCCCCGCTTCTGTCTGCTGCACTCAGGCTCCTGGGAAAGGGTTTATACTTTTTGTCTGGCCTGTTAGATGCTATATCAGTAGGAGGCTCTATCTCTATCCCAAGCCGTGCATACAGTTTGGTTTCTTGGGGCTTTTCCCCACATTTCAAATGAAGATGGTAAATGCAAACTATCCTACAAGATTCACCATTACATATTTCTTACTGAGGAAAAGATGTGCAGGTATTATGCACACAAGAAAAACACAGAAGGAATAAAAAATGAATACTATTATTACCAGTCTTGTTGAGAAAATCCCAAAAATTTAAAGGGAAGATTTTAAATTAATTAAAATTAAAAAAAAAAAAAGGAAAAAAAAAAAAAAAGGAATGCAGCTTTAAGTAATAATGACCACAAGAAATAACCACAGGAAAATGAAGCTAGTGATCATGATGGTGTTGTAATTACATTGCCTGTCATGTTTAAACAAAACATAATTACCTACTGACAGGAGAACTCCGTAAGAGGCAAACCTGTATACATTGGAATGGAATAAGAAAAAAAGATATCTATTTTTCTAGAAAAACTTCATTTTTTCATATTTAATCACATTCTTACTTTAAAAATGTGTTTGGACACATCAAATATTTAATGATTTAATCCTTCATGTTGTTTGATAGGAGTTGAGCATCATTTTTGTAATATAAAAGCATAATTTTAATCTCCACTGTTCAGCTCAAGAAACAGCTTTCTTCTCTTGGAAATACCATACATTTTGAGATGTAAATAATATATTTTATGTGCATTAGGTTTCTGATCAGAAATCTATTAAAGACTTTCTGTTAAATCACTTGATTGCGATATTATAACTGATGGTTTATCTCTTCTTTACCTGATATTGAAATGACAATGCCAGAGTTAAGGTGCAAACTTATTCAGTCACTACAATGTAGACCCATCAAAAGAATTTATGTATTTTATTTCTGAATTGGAATAATCTCTGTCACACTTCAGATCAATGCAACAAACAAAAAGTAGAAGAGGAAAGAGAGCTTACATGATGTGCAATTATATTTTTAACTCACTGTAATTATCCTGAAAACATGTTCTGTTCTTGTCACTGAACTGTCAGGGCTCCACAGCCTGTCAGGTATCACATCAAGTGAGGTGAGGTCAGTTAGTCAGAGCATGGTACTAACAACACCAAGGCCATGGGTCCAATCCCTATATGGGCCATTCACTCAGAAGCTGGGCTGGAAATCCTTCTGGGTCCCTTCCAACTCAGGTCATTATATGAAGTATCAGACTAATCTAAAGGAAAATTTATTGAAATAGGATGTTTGATTCTTAGATAGTGAGGTCCTTTCAAAGTGTCAGATTTGAATCCACACAAACAAAAATAGTCAGATCTTGTCACAATAACCTACTGGAAATGCAGGGGAAAAAAAGCCAAAGAAATGCATTTTGCTTTGATAAATATATTATTCTGAGATTGTAGATCAGTTTTAACTCCTTTCATCCAGATTTTCGCCAAATTTCTCCATAATCCTGAACACCCCCATGACTGCTCATGTAAAACCTATTGTATAGGGTCTGGTAAACACCCTTCCTCATTCACTTTGAGCTTGATTCAATGGAAGACCAAGGGTAAGCTCCAGACAAACAGCGGGGGACTTTGGTTGAATTTAACTCTCTCCTTCAAAAACACTGCTGGGCTATCTAACTTATCGCATTGAGTACTTCCTTGCTGAATTTTTTAAAAAAATTCTAACATTATGGGCATGCATTTTTAGACAGTTCTCATATGGAAACATATGCACTGATATATGCACCTGCTTCAGGCCTACTGCAATGTTTAAGTATGTCCATGCCTGTTTCATAGACATGCAACCTCAGAGTAACACAGACTGATAGAACACTTTAAGACCGTTTTTGGCATCCATTTCATTCAATGAGGTCTGTAGAAAGAAGATGGAGTTCACTTGCTATTATGGTTCTACAGGAAGGCACTTAAACCAAATAACATTTTCACCCTGATGGAAAATAAGTTTTATTTGTCTTGTTGATGTGCAGCTCTAATGGACTGTAGCTCTGAGGTCAAAAGAATAACAAACATTAGTAAGACTCAGCTAATCAATTCAGGTAGTACAGGTCTGTTTTCTACACTATTTATAGACATTAAATTAGAATTTTGAAAAGACAAGGACACACAAAAGAACAAAACTGAATAAATCCAGTCAGAACCAACACCTAGATGAATACCAATTGATATGAGCATCTCACCCATTTGAGTTCTCTCAAATAATTGGGAAACACTGGGAAATATGATCAGCCAATAGTTAGAAAATTGCTGATGGCCTTACCTTTTTTATTGATTAGCATCCCCTTATTATGAGGTTTCTCTTGATAAGATCACATGAAGGTGTTATGCCTATCTTTAATACAAGATATATCCAGTCTTTGAGTTTTTCCAGAGTCTTCTTTCCTAATTTTTAATGGAATAATTTTTTTTAACTTTCTTTAATTCATGCAACATATAAGTGTTTTATCATACAGTAATGAAATTTTCTCTAGAAAATCAAATTTTCTGTGGCTTAAGGCAATATTCAAGTTTTTGCTAATCTTTCATCGTTCTGCGTTTTGTTTTTATTGGTCTTAAAGAGTTTTTTCTGTCCATAGATCTTCTGTGTTTTACTTATTTTTTTACTACACTGTGGGAATGTGTTATTCTTACATGGGTGTTTAGGTTCCTCAGCTTTCATTTATTTCTTGGATATTTTCATCTTGCTTTTGATATCATTCCCTTAACCTCTCTGTTTTCTAAGATGTAACCTCCACATTTTCGAAGAATTTTTACTCAGGCTTCCTGCTTCAGAGGCATAAACTATTTTTTTCTGAGGACATACTGAGGCATCAATTTGTATTCATTACTGTGCCTCACTGATGTCATGGATTTGGAGTAGAACTGGCTGATTTTTTTTTATTGGATTTCTTAACATAGTTTTAAGTTCTAAATCCTACACTCTCAAATATATCCTTTCTGATAGATACAATTTTCTTTGATCTTTTGAAATGCCCCTTAAAGTAATAATAAACCTTTCTTTCCAAGGTTGTCAATGAAAAAAGTTAGTTTAGGGAGCTGGTTCACTGAACTTTGCTTTGTGTTGTCTAACAATTTAAAACTAGATTTTTATTAATACAGCCATAATCCAAGATGGACTTTTTTTTTTTTCTTTTTTTTTTTTTTTTCCTCAAGTGCCTTGATATTAATGATCTCAATTACTTAATGAGTAAAAGCTGATAGACTTTCAATGGGAAGTGTATGGCTTGCTAGCCTGGTTCCACCTATGCTTTATGAAGTCATAAATTGAGCAGAAAGGGATCAGTATTGCTGTTGTACTCTTCAGTATCATTCAGAGACACAGTAGCAGAGAGTAGCTTGTTTTCCTCTATCTGTCAGAATTGGTTTTCATGGTGGTTTCTGTCCTGCTGCTTAGGAAGACATCCTATCTTCCTTTTCACCAGCGACATATACAGCACATTTCTTGTCCGAAAGTCACAATGACATGCTTAGAATTCAATTTTACAGTCACCCTGTGTTCAAGTGCAATTACTGTTTTTTCCTTATAGCAGTATTCTGGAGAGGGCTATAGTTCTTCTTTTCTTCACCTTTCATCCTCAGCAATGATAGCAGCAATAACTGCTAATAGACACTACGACCAGTCATGGTCATTGAAAATATCTTATTCAAACTTGAATTTGACAAGTAAAATTCTACAGAAGATAAATAAAAAACCTAAACAACAAAATAAACCAACCACACCTGAACAACAACAGCATAAAAAACCCCACCAAACCCCCATATGTTATTATTCTCAATATGAGTACTACTCTATGCAAGAATTCATGTCCTGGCATCATTGTGTCAAAGGATTTGAACAAGAAAGTATAGTTGATTCCTTTTAGAAATTAATTCCCTCCTCTTTCTGGATTTAGTTATATACGATTTAGAGAGCATAATTCTATGCATGCTTTTTTTAAAGGAAAGAAAACAGACCAAACAAAATAAGACTGAGTCAATAATTTGTTTAAACTAAAAAGAAGAAAGCATAATCAGTGCTTTAGGAGTATGACTTTTTTCACTGCATAAGTTGTCCATTTTGATGAAGTACCAGACCTAGGCCCCATTTATCTGCACTGTGAAGTGAAACATTTTTGTTCTGTTTAAGAAACAAGTCTACCATAGATTTCCCTTGTGGAGAAGATCAGTTTTCAATGAAAGCTGAGTAATCTGTATTTATTGGATGTGGTATTCACCTACTTAAACTTCTTTGGGATATAGAATAAACCATAATCAAGACAAAGCACCAGTTAATTTATCCAGGAGATAGCCATATCTAAAGCACTTTCTTCACAATCTCTGCCTGCTACATTGACCTTTGTAGAGGATACAATTAATCCTCTAACATAACCGAGAGTAACAGCTAATATCCTGACAACAGTCTTGTGTTTAAAACTCTCTGCTTTCCCTGACATATATAAACATGCATCCAAACTAATAATGGCTTCATAACGTTTTAGTCACTCTGGAGAGAGGGAAGTCTTTCTATTTGCAAAGTAAATTGCAGAACACATCAGCTTACAACAGGCGAGTTGAAATTTTCTCTCAGTTTTAAAGATAGCATCGGCTAAAAAAGTACTCTCTTTTATGCACAAAGAATCCCTTTGAATCTGTATTTAATTAATCAATGCTGTCAAAAAACATTTGGTGACTGAATACTTGAGCTTCTGAGAGTTTAATTTAACTTGGCCTCATATTAAGAAGATGGAGGGTCCCTCTTTTCCAAAACTCAATCCTTCCTTAGAGCCTCTGTTTGGGAATTGAAAGTATTAGGAGTGTGAAGTATCTTCCAAGTTTAGCTGCTTAGAAGCTAAGTATCTAGTTTGAAGCAGTCATCCAGCTCCCTCTGTAGCTGGGAGGAAGAGATAAGTGTAAGCTAAAGCAGTGATATGAAAGCTGGAAAAATAAAAAATCTAATTAATGGAGTTGTGCAAGTGACATAATGAAGAAGCTGGGAGTGTGATTGACAATCTGACAGAAAATAGACTAAAAAGCAGGATGTCTTTAGCCCATCAAAATCTGTAAAACTGTTCTCAAACACCTCTCCTCAAACACCACCTACTACTGCAAGTAGGAAGATGCACAGAACTAGTAATGTGCATATGATCTTTAAAGATATAGAGAATTAATTAAAATTTTTTTGCTACTAATTGCTACTGGTGCTAACGTTTGCATGGGTACGGATAAAGCAATATTAACAAACTGAAAATTTGTCCAGATTGATCAGTTGTACAACATATGCTACAAGAGAGGTGTAACATTACAGTGAAATTCTGGGAGGTGGAGGACCTGGTGTGTCCAGAGAGACCATTTGCCCCAGGGTGCTGAGCCTGGTTCATGTGAGAAAACTGCTGAGGGTCAGTGGAACAGAGACAAAGAAGATAATGGCAAATTAAAAAAAACCAAAACCCACTTTAGAAATCTGGTTCATCCAAAATAGCTGGGAAAATTACTCTTTGAAAGTGGTGATCTCCCACTGAGTAAAGACTAAGTCTAATTAGCCAGTTTCAATTAAAATATTCACTTTTGGTAGGTCTGAGTGCAATCCATTCCAGGTGCACTGCAATGAACTTTGGATGTCAGCAGAATTTGCATTAATGTCTGCAAAGCTGTGACATTAACTATGCAGATGAACAAACAACTTTAAAACTGAAACCAGCATTTAACTCTGGCACACACACCTCTAATGATCATAATTAGTGCTGCAGGACAGATAGCTGGACCTTCAGTCACTTGCTATCTGCAGATGGTGGTAGATAGGCAGGAA
Organism: Onychostruthus taczanowskii; assembly: GCF_017590055.1. Classification (NCBI taxonomy): domain Eukaryota; kingdom Metazoa; phylum Chordata; class Aves; order Passeriformes; family Passeridae; genus Onychostruthus; species Onychostruthus taczanowskii. The sequence continues at coordinate 6,264,164 of NW_024500905.1, forward strand.
CAAACTGTGCTTTGAAGGGAACTAGAGACTTCTTTTAATATTTTGGTCTTTCACACTGCACTGCATGGAACTTACACTGAAGGTGAATTCATTATTCACAGTTTCAATGATTACTGCATAAAATCAAAAGAGAAGGAAAGAAAAAGACTATTATAACTTGCCTTCTCTGAATATTAGGTACTAATATATATATTTTTATCAGGTAGACAATAATTTGACTTTCACTTTATGATTGAATTTTTCCTGACTTGCATAGAATTCTTTAACCAGTGTATTTCCCAAATTACCTTTCAGTTCACTAACACCTACATCATCCCAGAGCTGGTCCATCTGCTCTTCCTGATGTTACTTGTGAGACGAAGTGGAATAATTTGTTTCAAATAGGACTGCAGGGTAAATAATTTGTTGGGCTTCTGCTGAAAGTGAAGGCCAAATCTTAAAATCTCTGAATAAATTTAAATAAAAGTAAGCAAGTTCTTATCATTATTTGGATAGTCAGTGCAATTTCAAGACTTGATTAAAAAAAAAAATCTCCCATCACTATCAGTATGTTTTATGCAATGTTTTCCTTTCATTTTTTTATTTAACAAATGCAGACTCTAAAGGCTCTCAGATGTCAATGAAAAAAGAGCAATATCATTCAATAGCACAGCAAAACAATATAATTTTGCATATAAAATAACAGCAAAATCAATGGTTATGTTTCCAGGATAATACATTTTAAAAGACATATTATAAGCCAATAAATAAATTGGGTTTGTGTTTCATCTTTTGACATATCCCTTAATTTTAAACAAAAGACAAGGAATAAAGTTAACAGACTTTATTACTATCATATTTCCATAAGTTTTCCTAAAACCCACCATCCTCGAATAAATTCCCTACCATGTTATTCCTGTTGTAGAATGGTATATTCTTGTACAATAAGCAGAGTTATTCAGTAGTGAAATACTGGTGAAAGAGGCATTTTTGGTGGCATCTAATCTATATACCTCTGGACAGTTCTCAAGTATATGACATGACAAGGTCCAGTATATGCCAACAGTGTCATTCCTGACAGCTTTCTTTGTTGTGTGGATTTGACTACTCCTTTGAAGCCTGCTAGCAGGGAACAGGGAAATTGAGCAAAACAAACTGAAAAATATTCCCTTAAATAATAACTTGAAAAAAAATTGTGTTTGTAAATGAACAAAATTATACTAGTGTGGAGTAGTGATTCTAAGACTTGTCTTTAGAACAAAACTCTGTTAAGTGACATAGAAATGGGCTCTTGGCTATCTTGGCTGTGCAGGTAAGTTTGGTTTGGACAGAGTTCCAATTCTTCCATAGTGTTCAGGCAGAAGGTGACTAATCTGAGTGACTAGATGAAATCTAGATGCATACTTTTTGTAAATAGCTAGATGATATGCAGCCTGCTCCAAAACACTCATATATAGCACTCATTTTACTAGCATCCATTTTAATTTCCATCTATAAAGAGGAAATAATGTGAAATGAATTCTGTTATGTTAGATATATAAAGACCCTTTGTAAACATGAAAGACCACAGAGGCATGATGGTGGGCAGCAAATCCTCAATACCTAGGTCAGGAAAAGGAGCCCCAGTCCCAGGGCAGTGGTAGGGGTGGTCAGGTCCCATGGGACAGGGGTCATCTGGCAGTAGGAGTCAGTGGGGACACTCTCTGTGCCACCCCACAGAAAAGGAGCATTGCCAAGGGCTACAGAGCTTGCTGAGAGAAGTAGAGTAGAATATTTGATGACGAAAGAGTACATCTTATGGGATATTTACATATGGAAAGGGAAAGGTAAAGATATTTTACCTTAAAGGGCCAGGAGAAAATGTGTTTCTTGTGGTCACACCTGCCTCCCAAGCTAGTTGGTCAAAACTTCTCTACTAATGTGCACATTTCCAAGGAGAATATGTCCCAATCCCCTTGGCTTTTTCACTCTTTAATGAGGGCTATTCCTCAGCTCTGTACAAAATAAATATGGTTGACCTAAGCTGTCTTCCACCTTTCCAGATGGAGAATATTTTCTATCCTGTCATCTTTCTGCCCTGTAGTTAATAGAACTGTTAAGGTTGGAAAAGACCTCAAAAACTATCAAATCTGACCTAGTTCCACTGTGTTCACCACTAAACCTTGTCCACAATTGTCACATCTACATGTTCTGTGAACTCTTACAGGTGGTCAGTCCATCACTTTCAGGGGCAGATTTTTCCAATGCTTGATAATCCTCTTCATAGAGAAAATTTTCATAATATCCTATTTAAACCTCTCCTAGTCCAAACTGGTGTAATTTCCTTGTGATGTCAGTGCTTTTCTGGAAGAAGTAGCAACCCCCACCTGACCCTAAACATCTTTCAGGCAATTGTAGAGAGCGATAGGTTCTGCCCTGAGCCTCCTTTTCCAAGCTAAACAGCCCCAGCTCCCTCAGCTGCCCCTCACAGAACTTGTACTTCAGAACCTCCACCAGCTTTGTTGCTTTTCTCTGGACTTGCTCCAGCACCAAAATGCCCTTGTAGTGAGAGACCCTAAACCGAACCCAGGATTCAAGGTGCAGCCTCACCAATGTACAGTAGAGGGGAAGAATCACTACCCTGGTAGTGCTGTCCTCAATATTTCTGATTAAAACCCAGATGCCATGGACCTTTCCACCACCTGGACATGTGCTGGCACATATTCAACTGCCTGTTGACCAGCAACCCCGGGTACTTTTCCATTGAGCCGCTTTCCAGCCACTCTGCCCCAGCCTGTAGCGCTGCTTGGAGTTACTGTGACCCAAGAGCAGGACCTGGCACTTGGCCTTGGTGAACCTCACACAATCAGCTTCAGCCAAACAATTCAGGGCCTTCCTGCCTTCCAGCAAATTAACACTCCCTTGATGTTGAACTTGATGTTGACTGTGAAATTACTGAGGATGCACTGGATCCTCTCATCCAGATCATTAATAAAGATATCAACAGACGTGACCCCGACACTGATCTTTGGGGGATCCCATGAGGGAACAGCCCCCTGCTGAATTTAACTCCATTCACCAGCAGTCTCTGGGCCAAGCCATCCAACCAGTTTTTAACCCAGTAAAGAATGTACCTGTCCAAGCCATGAGCAGCCAGTTTCCCCATGAGAATGGCTGTGGGAAACAGTGTCAAATGCTTAACAAAATCTAGGTAAAGAATATCCACAGACTCTCCCTTGCCTACTAAGCCTCATGACTCACCCATTTCAGTTTATTATGTAGGACTCCATAGACAGAAATGCTATAGAGACAGGACACAATTTTGCATGAATCAGATCTTTATATTCTCCTGTAGTTTAGTGGTTTCAGTCAGAGTTTACAAGGTTACATTCAGGTCAGGTTAAGCAAAGGAGAAAATATGTGCAGTATTAGTCTGTGTCACCTAGACTACGAAGATGTTCACACAGTCTTAGGAAAAACACACTAACAGCACCTACCTCTTTACAGAATTCCTTTTGTGTTATGCTGTTTTTCAGTCTCTTAATATACTGTGAATACCCTGACCATTGCAAGATTGAAACAGTTTTAAACATACATTAAATTTTAAGCTCTGAACTACTGTGAGGTATCCTTTTAAATGCTAACAGCATGAAACACTGTGTAGGAAAGCAAAAGCGCTCAAGGTAAGGGTAGCTATCTTTCTAAAACTGGAAAATACAAGAACTTACAGAGCTGAATCTTGGCTTTAATTTCACCAGGGAGCAAGTTCACAACTTTCCAACCTGACACTTCACACTGCCAAAACTACCACATGGGCTTTCTGAGAAGTATCAAAAAGAAAGAGAGGAAGAGAAAAAAAAAAAAAAGTTTTTAGTTTGGAGGTAGATGTGCCCTTTGACCTGAGTGGTTAGCAAAGGAAACTTGAGGTTGCTGTGGCTACAAAAAACCGGTAATGGAGTTTTTGTTTCCTTACAAAGAATTCCTAAAGAGGTATTCTCTGAGCACAGTAGGAAACACACAGAAGAAACATGGATTTAGAGTTATTAGCAAAGAGACCTTCAGAAAATATTTCCTTCATAAACCAGCTGTTATGACAACTGAATGTTTCACATCTGAGAAAGAAAATTTCAAATAAGTTTTTGGTATGTATAACAATTTGAAAATTGCTAAATTATCCGAAAACCCACCAGAAAATTTGAGTCAGTTAAAAGGAAAAAACAAAACAGACCAAAAGGACAGAACCATATTAATTTAAATGAAATTTTACATGAAAAAGAAACAGTGACTCAGTCCTTACCGCTTATCTTTACATGCATAACTGCAACACTTGCTTCATTATTTGTCTTTAGTCTCTGCAGCTCTCATGTGCTTCAGCAAACCTGTGTTGCATTCCCTCACCATGACATTTCCTTGCCACATCCCATTAGATAGATTGTGATGCTTAGAGCTTGTGCTGAATGCAGAGTGGCTCCATATGATCCTTCTGCTATGCTAGAGATTTGGGGAGCTGGATCATGCGTATTGCTGGGTGAGGTGAGCCCTGGACTACTCATAGCTTTCCATCTTAATGAGACTTTCAGGTATTCTAAAGACATCTCAGGAACAATCTTGGGTGCACACAATGTGGACACCGAGAAGAGACAACAAAATAAAATGTGACACTGTAATATAATCCAAAAGTCTTGTGACTTGCAAGTCAGCTTGCACTGAACACATTGAGTCTTGGCTGTGAAGCCACCTATATTCTAATAAGTACAAAGGAAATACTTTTATAACACTTTTTGATGTAATACTTTAGCACTTCTAAGCAAATACCACCTTGTCTCCAGAACAAGGAGTCATCCACAAACCATTAACGTGACTGGTACAGTGGTGTTTGGTTTAAGGACTTGGACCTCATGGTCTTGGAGATATTTTATTCTTTTCCAGTCATAATGATTCTGTGATTCTAATATTTTACATTGAGTATTGGTACACTAGACTTCATTGTACCTTTCTGTACCCTGATTCACGTATAATTTCCATATATTTCAATTTAAATTAAAATATTTAACAATGTAACCTTACACTGTGTATTTTCCATCTATATACATGTGCACTATCAAATAAGGGCTGACACCAATGGCATGAGATTCAACAAGACCAGGTGCCAGGTCCTACACTTTAGCCACAAGGATCTCAGGCGGTGCTACAGGCTGAGGGCTGAGGGAAAGTTGCTCAACAGAGAAGGACCTGGAGGTGCTGGCTGAAAGTGGCTGAACAGGACCCAGCATGTGCCCAGGTGGTCAAGAAGGCCAATGGCATCCTGCCCTGATTCAGCAATAGAGTGGCCAACAGGGCCAGGGCAGGGATTGTCCCTCTGTACTTGGCACAGGTGCGGCCATACCTCGAGTGCTGAGTTCAGTTTTGGACCCCTCAATTCAGGAAGGATATTGAGGGGCTGGATTGTGTCCAGAGAGGGGCAACAGAGCTGGTGAAGGGTCTGGAGCGCAAGTCCTGTGAGGGGTGGCTGAGGGAGCTCGCATTGTTTAGCCTGGAGAAAAGAGGCATGTTACTTTTTACAGCTGCCTGAAAGGAAGTTGTAGCCAAGTGGGGATCAACCTCTTGTCCTGGGAAACCAGCTACAGGATGAGATGACATAGCTGCACCTGGGGAGTGTTAGATTGGATATTAGGAGAAATGTCTTCACTAAAAGTGTGAGTAGATATTGGAATGGGCTGCTCAGGGAGATGGTGGAGGCACCATCCCAGGAGGTGTTTAAGGAAAGACTGGACATGGAACTTGGTGTCATGGTCTAGCTGACATGATGGTGTTCAGTCATAGATTGATCTCAGAGTTTTTTTCCAACCTAATTGAATCTGTGATTCTGTGATTCCTTTAAGGGCATTAAAATCTATAGTATATAGAAGGAAACTGACATTCAAATGCAAAGTCCTTGTGATCCAAATTAAATTTTGTATTGATCTTTCAACAGGGTGAAACATGTCAATGTTGTTTTTTACACATGTATACCACTGCTGGCTGTGGTATGATCTTCTGTGCAATGGCAGATGACACTTTTGATCTTATATTTTAGTCTGTTATCTTGGTTTCCATACCAGAAACCACAATCTAGTAAACTGCTACATATTATATATTATGATGGAACAGAATTTCTCATTTAATTTTCCACAGGATTCACCATGTAACTAAAAAATAATAAAATTTGTCATAATTCTCTCTCTGAGTCAAAAACTCAGCATAATACACTTGAATTGAAACTTTTCCTAATATTTTGAAAATGGCAACATTATCTTGGTTTGGTTTTTTCCCTTTTTTTCTGTTTTTTTTTTTTCTTCTGCAGAAAGTAGCATGAATGCACACTATCTAAAAATTTCAATAAAAGCATAAACTAATTTAGAAAATCCAACCAGAAATTTTTCAACTGCTTCTACTTGATTTGGATCAAAAATAACTTTAGAAAGACAAATAAAGGGTTTATTGTTGCAGCGTGCTTTTATACTTTGTAATACTTTGTAATAGTTGGATTTTGTCAGCCCTTATTCCCCCCCGATGATGTACCCCTTTTTGTACCCCCTTCCTCTACCTATGCAACCATTCTCCTGTGTTGAGATCATCCCCCAAATCCCCGCCCTGGCTCTCTGTCAGTCCCTCAGCATCCCATCCCTTCTAGCTAGATCTTTCGGTCAAAGACATCGAGTGATTAGCCCGAAGCCAGGGGTCAGCCCCCCAAGGATGATGTTATACGCTATCCCAAATGTCCATCCCCTAAGGCTGTATCCCTGGAGGGACTTTATTGGTCAGCAAATGTATCTACCCTCGGTTTCCTCCCCCCCTTTAAATGTAACCTTGAGATTCCTTTGTCTCACTCTGAGCACGGCGCACCCCTGAGGTGTGGGGCTCCCTGGGGAGCTCCGAATAAACCTTGGATTGGCCCCCTGTTCAGAGTCGGCCTTTTACCCTCCACTGATGTCTCCAGCGTCTCTTCTGATGCAAAGGCGACTAGCCTAGCTGCCCTCAGTATCCCCGGGGCACCAGAGAGTGTCCCTCCGCTGTCGGTCACTTCGGGGCTGCCCCCCCGCTGTTTGCCGACCCGGGGCTGGCTGGGGTTCACTGGGAGGCACCCAGAGAGACGGAGGCAGTTTATGGCTGGCTTTTTATTGGCTAGAAAATCAGAAAACTTTGCATTTACTTTTTAATGGGACAAATTAATTCATAAATAATTTCTACATCCAAAATATATGAGAATTTTAAAATAGAAAATTTAATATACAATTTTTAATTTATAAATCTGAAGGATTCTGGAAATGATAGATGCCAGATACATAAATTAATCTTGCCAGAAGAATTCCTGAGGCAAAAGAAGAAATAGATATCATACCACACACAAGGACCTTGTGCTTCTAGATATCCTCACTAGTGTATTACATTTCAGTTATGTTAAACCTAAGTCTGATGAGGCAAAACCAGTTTCCTTCTACAGACCTCTAAATAGAAACCAAATGGGAACAGGCCAGAGAATAACACTGTCTTTTATCAATCTGGTTTACACTGCCTTTGTTTCTTATATTTAAGCTGCTGTCTAATCCATTCCTTAACTCTATACCTACTTGCTAAAGCTAAAGTTCTAGGGGAAGCTGTTTCAATGCCAGACCTATTTACCCTTGCTTGATCTTGTATGCTGCACAGCAATACAACAGTACAAGCAGGTGGGTAGGTGGGAAATCTGGTCTGAGGAATAGTAGAAACCACCTCAGCATATCTTTCAATTCATGTTGTTTTCAGCTTCTCTTTTCTTCATTCATAAAATGTTGCAGATGCCAAACAAGCTTATTCTTATGAAACAGAATATGCAAAATGTAACATTAATTCACTGCCTAACTGAAAGATTTATAAAACATTTGATGGAGAGGTGGTGGAGCACATGTATTTACATTGAGAGAGTTCTCCCAAAGTACAGGACGGTTGACAAGGAATTTAAAGATATTACTAAAGCTGTAAAGGTCAGTGTTATCAGTGGTTTCACGAACATTTGCAAAGACATGCCTGGATGAAGTATCTGCCTCAATCAGACAGTGGAACTACATTACACCCACTGTTGTCATCAAGCTTAATGTTAATCAAATATGTTTTGGCAGATGGGGGCCAACAACATGATCTGCTGTGTGAGGAGATGAAACAGGATATTATACTGAAGAAACCTCTCAAGTAACTTTAACTCACAGTTATATTGCTAAAATAAACTTATAACTGCCTATGGAGAATTCAGATAGTAGAGTGTTGGAAACCCTGCAGCTACAAGAAAATTGATATTTTTTTCTTGGGGAAAGGATTTGTATGGCATGCGATAAATATTATACAGAACCATGCACTGAACAAAAGAAAAAGAACATATTCAATAGCCATTCGTTATTTCAAATGTTGCTGTTAACTCATTGAATCAGCTATAACACCTTTAGGAAAAAAACCAACATTTTGTTTTCCAAGAAGGAATATGATAATCTTAATTCTGTCAGCCTTAATCCTGCATTTTCAGAGCTTCTTCAGTTAGATTTGAGATCCTAATAATGTCCTCAAACTTACCTTTATGTTATATATAAAATGTAGGATGGGTTTGATGGTGCAATTTCCTAACAATCACTTTGCAGATTGCACACAATAAAGGATCTCTAAATATTTTATTATTCCTTAATAATCTAAGCACAGTATAAACTTGATTCTCATATTGATTCTTGGCAATTTAATATTTCAGTTAATAATGAATGTGACAGGCTTAAAATATTCATGCATTAATACAACAGGAAATATTAATGCATTGGCCTATCTGACCAATGCATATAAACATTAAAGATAAAGTTAAAATTTAGCAATGGATACCTGCATACTTTATTCTATTGTATGAAGCATGTAAGAAACAACAGAAAAATTCAGCTTTTGCATGTCGGAATTAAACGAAACTTGGGCTTTATCATTTGAATTCTGTCTTTTTGACATTTTCTATGTTAGTGATATAAAAATTGATTATGAACATCACATCTGATGTCCTCTTTTCAGTATAAAATTTGATCATTTAACTTTTAGTAAGACCTATCTGCACATATACGTAAAATGGAATTCCATATCTACATAACAAATATATGAAGTAATTTCAAAAACAATCTGAGCAAATTAAAATATGCAGCTAGATTATTATGAAGTGCTGTGTTTAAAGAGTAAGTGCCAAAATAAAAAAAATATATAAACAAACAAATAAATAAATATAATTCATTAACAGTATTCAATTTTGTTCTGAGTGTTGTATGAGTATCTCTGCTGAGTTATAAATTTTTTTGGAAAGTCATGTCATATTAGTTACTGATAGCAACATTGAACATGTCTTAAAAGCCTGCTGATTAGAAATGATCTTCTGAATGGCACTTGGACAGATCAAATACACAAACTTTTCTGTGTAGGCAATTTTTTCTTAAGGTCTGAATTATTTATTGAATTTTTTTTTATGGAATAAAATCCTGCATGTTATTATTCTCTTTTGTGTTTTTCAGGTCTTAAAGTAACCAAATCAGCCACCTTTTTCAGTAATAGTAGCAAGCAATCTATTCATGCTTGATAAGCAGGTAAAAAAATGTAAGCTAATCCATTTTAAATATTGAGGGTTACTATTGGATACTTTTCTTTTTATTGTTAATTCTTAGAAATTTAATTGTTTTATTTCCATCACCTTATTTAACACTTCACCTTTTCCTGCATTTTGGAATAAAATATTTAATGAGTATAATAATCACAACTAATATTTCTGCAGTTATGTAGTGTTGCATTTGACTTGCTGTGGGATTCTTTTATTGTGTGTCAAATACATAATATTCTGCTTTCCACTTAAGAATCATCTTGAAAAGGAGAAACAATATCTATTCCTAAAAACTTAACTCACATCCTTGGCAAGATTCAACAATTTATATACAATTCATATACATATGAATTTATGCATATATTTCTAAACATACATAAAGTAAATATATAAATATTATTATATATATCATCATGAAGGAGAAAGTGTGCTTAACCAATGTGATTGCCTTCTAGAATGGGAAAATATGGATGGAAAGATAAGAGAAGAGCAATAATTTCTCTGATGACCCCAATCAGGAAACATTGATCAATACCCCAGATATCTGTGCAGCCCTGCAGAAGGACCTCAACAGGTTGGAGGGATGGTCAGAGAGGAACTGTCTGAAATTCAGAAAAAGCAAATGCAGGATCCTGTACCTGAGGAAGAATAATTCCTGCATGAGCACAGGCTTAGGCCTGACCAGCTGGGAAGCAGCTCTGTGGAGAAGAACCTGGGGATCCTGGTGGACAACAAGCTGTCCATGAGCCAGCAGTGCCCTTGTGGCCAGAAGGCCAATGGAATCCTGGGCTGCATTAGGAAGAGCACTGCCAGCAGATCCAGGGAGGTGATCCTGCCCCTCCACTCGGCCCTGCTGAGGCACATCTGGAGTGCTGTGCCCAGTTCTGGGCTCCTCAGTGCAAGAGAGATGTGGAGCTCCTGGAGTGGGTCCCACAGAGGGTGACAAAGGTGATCAGGGGAAGGGAACATCTCTCTTATGAGGAAAGGCTGAGGGAGCTGTGCCTGTTCAGCCTCAAGAAGAGATGATTGATAGGGGACCTCATCAGTGTCTATCAGTATCTGAGGAAAGGGTTTCAAGAGGGTGGAGCCAGGCTCTTCTCATACCATGAAAGTGCATTATGTTGCACAATGTGTTATATTTATACAGTTATTACAAATAAAACTACTGAATATAGTACATACAGTGTATTAATTTACTACAAAAACCTGAACCAAACATTAAATAAAGCTTTGGAGACCAATATGTAAGCTTCAATAAGAAGTTTGTAAGATCCTAAAAATCTATAATTATTTCTGAAAAAATTTGATTGCCATATGATAAAATAAGCTTCTCATCAGTTTACTATTGCAGTATTTTTGCTACTAAGATATTATTGACCTGTGGGATTATGAGAAACTTCATTGATATGGATTTCCATGGTAAAAAAATATTCTTCTAGCTGTTATTATTTCACATGAAGATCTCTCCCTGCAGGTAGAGTGCAATTGTGCAAAGAAATCTCTCAGTTGTGTGCTTTGACACTACTACCTTTTAAAAGAAATCATAAACATTTCTATTTATATTTCAAACTGAATCTCTGGAATTATTCTTAACAGAAAGATATTTACTAAATACAAACACTTCAGCTTTTGTTTGTTTGTTTTTGTAAAAGCAGTATAAAACCTGTTAAACAAGAATAATTTTCATTAGGTTTTTACTTTTTAGCTGATACATGTTTCAATGTAATATGTTTCCCTCAAAAACACACAATACTTGCATAGCTGAGCAGTTTTTCACACCCAAATCCCCGCTGATTCCTGTGGCCCAAGAAGTGCAATAATAAACTACAAAGCCCATCTCAGACAGTCAGGCGCAATTTCTCCATGTTTTTCATAGATTTGGAACAGCTTGTATGGGAACAAAATATCACGCATAATATTTACAGTTATTTGAGCTTTATTATTCCTGACCAGGGCATTCAGAATATTACATAATCTAGTTAGATCTACCTATTTACTGGATTTAGCTAGCTGCATCTTTTGAAGGTTTCTGGAATGGAAGAAGAAAGTAGGATTTGGACAAATGGAAAGAAAAACGTTTTCTGCATCCACACATAATTTTCTAATGAGAAAACAGCCAAATGTTGAATACAAGGAAAAAAGCTGCAAAAAGAAGAGGCAAGATATCAAATATATGAAGAATTGAAGGTCAATATTATTTTGTAAATAGTATATATTTCCAAGGTTACCAAAAATGTCTCTTGTTCACTTTGCATGCAACCATACAGTTTCAAAAGGCCACTTTGGTCATTGATACACATTGTGAGAGAACCATGGAAGACCAAGAACCCTCTCCTGTTCAGCTAATTGTCAGGAGCGATGTATCTGGTGACATTTGCTACTGGAGTGTGGATTTTCCATACTATCATCTCAATGTACCAGGCCCAAAATAAAATCACATAAACCATGCAGCGCTCTATAAAACCTGCTGTGCACTGAGCAGCTTAAAACTCTTTTGTGCTGATGAATATGCAAAAACGATCCAATATCTGGGTTTATTTCTTGTTGAGGTCTTGGAAACCGGACCTATTATATTCTGATGGTTATTCTGATCTCTCTTTTCACTGCAGCTGAATGTCAGCACAAAAAATATTTCTCAAAAACAAATAGAAATCATACCTACTTTACTTCATATATTTCGTGAAGGTTCTTTCCTGTGTTAGTTAACAGCTATGAGAATGTACAGCTCTTCAAGAGCTTCACAGTGGATACTGGTATCATCAAAGGGGATCGTGGTGTGATGATGTGTGCAATCTCACATGTGAAACACTCCCTGTGATGTTTTTCATATTCAAACAGTTGTGACAGTGTTTTCTGTCCTCCAAAACCTGAACAGGAGATCTGTATTAATACTTTTTTATACAGATTTATTGACTGTTCAATTACTTTAAAAATATTAGTACCTTTTTTTCTGAAATGCAAAACAAGCTGTCAATAACTATGCAGGCACTTAACCCTAATCAATATTCTGTTGTCTAAGAATATTTTCATTTGCTGGTGTAGGCCAGATTAACTTCTCAATATGTGCTCTTTGAATCATATAAACATGTAAATTTATAACTTCATCTGCTAGATCAGTGAGAATAATGCACGGTTTTCATTGTCTTTGTGCTTTTCAGATGATAGCTCCTCTCCTCTCTATAATTTAACCCAGTACGGACTCCCAAACCCAGAGAGTTGAGGAATACTGTGCTGTTTATTATATGAAATAGTTTTTAAATTCCTAATTAAAATATAAGGCTTTCTAAATTACAAATCCTTGTGTTCTTATTCCCAAAGAATATTGTGCCATCAATCACAGAATTTCTGACACTTTCTGTGGTGGGATACTTTTTGCTATACATCACCCTTTAGACTATTCAGAAGAATTTAGCAGAGATTCCTGTTACATTATATGGAAGATCCCAACATAGCTTCAAATGTGGTACACTTAGAGCATTTTCCAAATGTAACATTAAATGAAGTTCTTTGTAATTTTCCAGCCTTAGCTAGATATGAACGACAATTTTGCCCAGGCAATAATGCTCTTCATAGAAAGGATTATGTGTCAGCATAAATCTTTGTAAAAGCCCATTAGTAGTATTTTCAGGAATAATCTAAGTAGAAAAGCATCTAGACTAAGTGGAAGTATTAGTCCAGTTATGTCTAAAAATTATTCTATTGATCATGAGCCAAAATTGAGCAACACAATGCACAATGATAATGCCACCACATTGGGATGAGAATATTTTTTTTTGGCAGGCTATCCAAGAGTTTGTGGAAATAAAGTCATTAATCCCATTTAATCGTGCTGATGTCATACACATGCCAAAATTTTTTTTCACCTTATTTTAAATGAGAATAAGGAACCAGAATAGTGAGACATGCAATTCTAGGACATGGAATAATTATTTTCTGGTACATTGTGATGTAGATCTTTATGCTAGACTTTAATACATAAAACTTATTCTGAAGTAAAAAGTTTTGGGAACCTCACTTCAACGGTTTGTCTGTTTTAAACAGCAAAGAAAGAGGGCAGGAACTGTGCGATATGTGACATATCTTTAGAAATTTTCTGCATAAAATCATCAATATTAGAGGAATGGTTACTTCTTACCTGTGTCACATCAAGAGGCATTTTGGTAGGAGACCAAATAATTAAGAGGGCTGGACACTTCAAATAAGTCAGCGATAAATTAAAGATATCAAATAATGTAGCAACTACATTTATAGTGAATCAATGTTTTCTACAGGGGAATTTATTAGGCACAGCCAGGTTTCTTCCAGAGAAGATTTCTCTGGAGACTCTGATTTGAGGGAGTTTTCTATGACAGTGGTGAAGGGATCCAAAATAATCAATGAGGCCGAATTACACTAAGAGATCACAGTAAGACACTGGAGACTACCTAGTTCACACTCCTGATCTGTGTAGGACAGTCTCCAGTTGCACACCAGTAAGCTATGGCTTTGTCTAGATAAATGTTGAAGTCTCCAAGAAAGGAAATCCACAGCCTTTTTGTGAAATCTCAGTACACTCTGCACTAATTTACAAGGGAGGACTATTCTCTTAGTGCCCAGTTGAATCTTCCTGAGACACTGTGTAGCTCTTACACCCTGCTGTATTACCTTTGACAGCTAAGAGTCTGTCTGCCTCAGTCCTGGAGCAGCCTTCAGGTAACCACAGGCTGCTATTGAATCATGAGTTAGACACTGTGCTGCTGAACTAGTGAACCTCATAATACCTTAACCCCTTCCCATAGACCACATGCACCTCCCCAGAATAGCAGCCTTGTCTCCACTTTCCCACAGACCTCTGGGGATTCAAAACTGGACTCAGCATTCAATGCTCAGCCTTACTAGCTCTGAACAGAGAGATGACAGCTTCACTGCAGCTGCTAGTCCTGCTGCTCCTGTTGTAGCTTCATGTGAGGTTTTGCTTGTGTGCTGTGGAAGTGCATTGCTGAATACAAATTCAGCCTGCATTCACTGTAATCCCCAGCTCCTTTCCAGCAAGTCTGCTACCCTGCCAATCACTCTCCCATTTGTACTGATTCCCTGAGTTGTTCTGCATTGTGTGTGTTTGGAGGGAGCATGAGGATATGAACAGCAATAACTGTACCAATGTCTGCCACTTACAAGGGGGAGATTTTTCAGTCCCTTTAGATGGTATGTGAACTCTTTAATTCCATAGCTTCCTAAAAAGCTTAATAATTAATTTTCTGTGAGTAGGAAAACCTAATTTATTCAGAGTTCAAGATCATAGTTTTGGCCTGAAGAAATATATAAAGATAAGTATCAAAGCTTCATCATTTAATTTGTATCAGTGATGCATTTACATTGAGTTAAGACAGAAAACACTACTATAATCCAAAAGCAGCAGCAACCAGCAACAAAAGTTCATTTTGTAAGAAGAAAAAATATTGTCATTTTTGATACTAACCGTCTCTCATGAGGACTTAACAATAAGCAAATGAAAAGAAAAATATATCTGGCCACAGTCTGGACATTTCCTCTTAAACAGGTAAAGCACAATTATTTAAAAAGGAACCCCATGAATACTTTTGTTTTGAAATGCAGAATATTTTGTAGCTCTTTTCAGGTGTTTCAGCAGAAAAAGTTAATGTGAAAAGAGTTGTTAATTCAAAATCTTTTAAATCATAGCTGTCCAGCACACTAAAACCATATTTTGTAAACCACACTTTGTAAACTCTACAGTTGTTAAGAAACCCCACACTCATATATATTTCAATAAGGTAAAATTTTTATAATTAAAATATTAGTATTGATATTTCAGTCAATATAATCAATATCTTCATAGACATAAATTAAATTATTTATAAAAATCTGGTTTAAAAACATCCAAATTATATAAATTTTTGTCTTTGTTTTTAAATAGTTGACTTGCTTCTAAAGCATAATTATTCATATTATGGCATATATTTTTCCTTTTTAAAAAAGTATGCAGAGAATAAATTATATTTACATTCTGATTTCTCAAGATACAGTACATTTCTTCTTCTTGAAATCAGGTATGTTGCACATTATTAAAATTATATTTTAGAAATTATAATTGGATTTTTTGTATGAATGTCTCCATAGAGTGCTAAAAGATACATTTTGCTAGAAAAAGAAAATATGAAAAATAAGGTGCTATCCGAATTCCAAAGATTTATCTTTGTATTACAGAATTTTAAGCTGCAATCAAGAATTAAACAGGGACTATATATATATGTGAAACCAGTTTAAAAGTAAATAAATAGTGTGGAAAGCAATGCAAGAGTAAATGTAGCAGAATGGAGTCCTTCCTCTCACTTGCCTTTACTTTTCAGAACGAAGCTGTCCTAATGACAAAGTTCAAGGGAATTGCTTCTTGAAGCTAATTTCAGGTCAGAGATTCATATGTTGTACCTGTATTACGGTATAGTTCTGTGCCCTTATTTAGCTCTTATTACCAAGATTTCCATCTGTTCCTTTTTTGTTCCCAATGCTTTCTCGGATTCTCTGATGGGATTTCAAAGCAAGTAGATTCATTGCTCCTCAAGGACAGAATTTACATGTTACTTTATTGATGAACAATTTAAGAGTCCAGTTGGGTGCCACTGGGTATCAATTACAATTCTTGCAAGGACCTGGCATGAATTTACTTACGATTAATGAGATGTCAGCACACTTGAAAGAAATGCATTGATGTCCAATAGCAAAGTAATCAGACCCTCACAAGGCCAGGTAATATGAACATCTTTCAGAGAGGTTTCATCTATCTTAAATGTCATGGATAGATTCAGTACACTTCACAAAGGGAAAGGATTGGGCAAGATAGAAGTACGATACTGGGACCATCCAAATTCTAAATTAAATGAAAATATAGTGAACCTAGGAAAGGAAATGCCTAACTTTTGAGATACGCTTTTGTAGCTGTGTGTGTATAGGTATATATAAGTGTATATAAATATATATACTCATAGATATACAAAATCTGTATAAACTTGAATCTAAAATTACCAGCTTTTAAAATGTTTTGCTCACTTTTTTTTTCTGGATTAGGCAGGAGGGAAATTTTAAGCATCCAGGTTCTGCACTTTGAATCCTGCTATAAATGGCTTTTCCTCTCTCTGGCAGAACCTAGTGCTGAAAGTTAAGCGCCTTGGTTTCAAAGTACTTCTGAGGAGGGAAAACAAAAGACACACAACATGAAAATTTTGACAGCAATTATAAAAAAATTCCAAATGCAGATCTGTTTCTGAAATGCTACCTTTCTCCAGATTGTAAACCTGCGACTCTGGGCTTTGGAAATTACTTTGCTATGCACAAGTGTCAGAACCCACATTCTGGAAGCCATTAATAAATTATATTATCAGATTTTAAACAATGAAGCAGTGGTAATGATATGCAAGTTTATATCCCACCTAGGATTAAAGCTAGGCTTTTAAATTCTCTTCAATCCAAGAAAATCTGGTCTAAGTAACATTATCAGAGACATCTGCGTGGCAATCTCCTGCTTCACAACTGCGAAGGATCAGAAGATTCAAGTCACCAGGTTTCTACCTTACTACAAACTATAAGAATGGGGATTGAAGCACTGACATTCTTCCTATTGCAGCTGTCTGATCAAACTCAACTGAGAAAAACTGTGCAAATTTTAGAAGCTAGACAGCAAAAACACATGTACTGCTACAGCAGATTATCACTTTGGAAGTATTATTACTCTTACATTTTTGCAAGTAGAGAAACTTGAGCCAAGTATTACCTGCTGTGAGCAGATGAGGGAGATTCTACATAACTTAATTATTCCAATTATTTTTTACTTCATTATAACCACAATCATATTCATATAAATTAAATTCATTTCTCAGAGAGCTTTTTATTTGCACTTAAGTTAACTAGTTGAAAAAGTGTTCCATTGTTGAAAAAACTGCTTGGGAAGAACTCATTAAAAAAAAAAAAATTGTTCTGTCCTAGAAAACTTCCTAAACAAAACTGATGAAGGAAAAGTGCGCAAGTAACTATGTCTGTCCAGATACATTCTTAATATAGAAGACCAAATATATTTGATATAATTTCACTGTGGGCAATGGTAATAGGAATATTAAATTGAGAATGCTATTGAAGTGTTTGCAAAAAATGAGGGCCAGTTTATAAACCAAGGCAATATTTCTCCATTTCTACTCTTCAAATGCTGCAAAAGTGTCCATATGTCTAAAATTGAAAATAATGATGCATGAAAATTTCTGTATGAACTACAACTTTTAGTTTCCTCCAATTAAAATGGAATTAAGGAGGAGATTCTTTGCATTTGCTGGAGCACCAGCTTAAAATGTGTTCTCCAAAACTTCTTTATCTGCTTGATACAATCTCTTTTAAAAATCAAATATGTAATTGATTTCACTAGAGTATGTATCACACTGTGGAGCATCAGATAAAAATTCTTTTTTATATATATAGTATTCCTGTAATGAAATTTTAACTAACTCTCACTGCCTCAGGATAATGATGAGGATATGATAGTAATTCTCAATAGGATTTTCCTAGTAAACAATTTTTGATGGCATATTAAATTAAACATCCTAAATAAGGATTTGATTTCTCTTAAATTAAAATTTGTTTTTAATTTATAATAATTTGATATCAATTAAGATACATGTTTGACAATTTAGATACATGTCCACTGTTTTATAGTGCAACTAAGTAAATAGATGTTTTTATAACGAATTGGTGGTTAGTTATATTTGGATAATAAAAACAGAGATATATAGCTTTTGAGATTAAGATGAACATGTTGTGTTTGCTTTCAAAAATGTACACTGAGCAAAATATTTCACATAAGTACTTCAAAAATTTAGAAGCTGGTCATTGTGATGGATGCACTTGACATCTTAAACAAACTAACCATACCTTGGTGCAGTTTCCAAAGCTGGTAAAGGCCTGGATGGTAGTTCCCGGCTGTTCCTCCTCTAAGAAGCTCCCAAAGGATCAGAGTGACCCACAGTTTTTCCAAGAGTCATTTGTGAAGGACCAAAGAAAGTTGTGGGAACAAGGAGTCTCATTCATACCTTTTCCACTGTATATATTTTGACCACAAATCAATAACTTCTTTTCCTGAAATACAGCAGCTACATCAGGAGTTTAGAAAGCAGGGGCATCCTCTCTGGGTCTCATGACTCAGTGGGAGAGTCTCCCTTACACTTTTATGTCTCTAGTCTCTGTGTAATTCATTCTATGTTGATTCTAAGTCAATTTTCCTGTGTGTGTTTTTTTTTCATGCAGTAAGTAATAGAGTAAACATTGCCACTGAGCTTTGTTAAATGGCACCTAATACTTTTGACAGTGATTCTTTGAATGACTTAAATCTCTCTTTCACTACAATCATGAATCCAAAATCAAAAACTCCAGAGAAATATAAAATATTTAATTTCAGAAAAAAATCAAATTATTTCTGTAGTTTTTGTTTCCTGGGTATTACTGATAAAAAAACTGATGGCACCTCCGCTGTACTTTCCTTTCTGTTAGGTCAGGTAAGGTCTGACAGACCAGTAAGGACTTTTTCGTCATGGCCATTCCAAATTTCAGCTCAGAAGGGAACAAATCTTAACTCTACATAGACTCGTGCAGTTTGGGTGAACATTTACAAAATTCTCCTATCTTCAAATAATACCACATCAAATTGTCTGATAAGCTAGCTGTGACCATTGAGGATGAGTACAATACCATTCCAAATTGTTCCATTTAATCCCTAGGTTTTAATCCTTCCAAGGAGACAACTAATTCCCTCTGAATCAAAACATGCTTGGAAGAGATTAATTAAATTAATTAAAATATTGATTTTTTTTAAAAAAAATCTCTATTACTTATTGTCTCTATGGACATGTAAAAAGGTGCTGAAATATAATGTGCTTGCTCTTGTTTGAGAGAAGAAAAAACATCAGCAACACATTACAAAGTTATTGTCAATGCAACTCAGATAGCCAGCAACTGTGGGGAAAGGGAGTAAGAGCACAAAGATGTTTGAGCAGGAATTACTTCTTCTTGTGGAGAGAATTAAGGGAAATAGCTGGGAAAATGATAAATGAAGAACAACCCAAATCCTGAAACCTCCTCTTGCCCACATGTTTTCACTTGCAGAATATATATGGTTATATCACAGGAATTAATTAGTCTAATGGACCTGATAGGAAGCAGTAAAAAAACCCCACTATATCAGTGATACTGCTCTGGTTTATTTTATTGGATTTCACACTCTGAGCACAAAGCATAAAGATAGAAAATGTATCTCCTGAAATATACAGGGCTCAAGAAGAGCAGCAGTCATATGGATAATTGGTGCTGTTAATATGTATGCTATGGATCCTGCATTCTGCTTCTCTAGAAACATTGAAAAATAAAGCTAATTTTGGGCATTTGGGTGCATTGCAAGCAGTGCATTCAGTTAAAAAAAATAATTTCCTCTTATGTGCTGCCTCAGTGGATGCCTGATTAAAACCATTAATGTTCCCCTCCCTCCTCACAAGTCTAGACAGCTCATGCCTAAAGAGAGAGATAACCAGAGGAAGAGGACATTTCATAGTGGTACAGTAGAGAGAGAAGTTACTTGTAATAAATCACATGTATAAAACTTCTATATGTAACTTTGCTAGTTAGTAACCAGTTCTACTAGCCTTGAACTTTAAAGTCTCTTATCACACACAAACACACACACACACACACACACACACACACACACACACACACACCCTTCCTGTAGATGCAGTTTTCCCAGTCATTTAGGGTGCAGAGAACAATTTCACATCTGAAGCCACAACAGGAATGAGACTGCTGCCAGCCATCTTTGACTTCAGGTTCTCTCTTCCTGGTGCTAGTTTATGAATAGACCTCCTCCACCAGAAGGTGAGGACACCTGATTTGTACTTATAGAGCTTTGAGGGCTTATCACCCCCCTGTTCTGATTGTGTTTGCAATAACTGACACTTCATGGTATATCTTAGATAAACAGGAAAGGTACTGAGGCAGAAGTACTCTCACAAGGAAAGGGTACCTTAAAGCGGTTAAAATCTATTCAGCATTTTCAGAGAAAGATAGGCAGAAGAAAAATTAGAAGAACAGAAAACTTTGTGGCCCTGGTAAAAAAGATGTATTTTATATGTGTTTGCTTCTGTATATGCTTTCTTCTTATCAATATTTCTGATTCAAGAGAAATGAACAGCATGTTTATTCATACAATCTGAATAATACTCACAAATCTCTTGTAAGAAATGCATCTTTATTTATATTTCCCCAGATAATGAGGGGACAATAGAGATAATCCAGATTGTTTCCCAGGGCACATGCATTAAGGACTTTTAATACAAGGTAGGAGTCATTGTTCCTTATCAGAAAGACCTAAAAATGACAGAAGACCAAAGAGAAACACTTTTTGTGGCAAATTTAAAAAATTGTCTCATGTTCCCTTCCCATAGAATTTCTGCTGTTTTTGTCATTAACATACTTTTATCTCTGGGACTTGTTTAAACACAGAGAATAAATATAATTTTTAATCATCTGCTTTTTCACCTCATACTTGAGGAAAAAATATTTTTCTATAAATTCAAATGCTTCTGTGCAACAACTTTGGCAGTATTATTAGATTTACAGTTGGACTTGATGATCTTAAAGATCTTTTGCAACCTGAGTCCAGGATTCTGTGAACCTCCTAATAGTCATGAATGTCTGGGCAGCGTTTATGTAACATTACCAAAAACATTGATGATGCAAGTGATGCATGACAGAATTTGCACTTTAATAGATGTTCCACAACTTTAAATTTGGAAGACTTGCCTTGATTTGAAATGTCTTTCAGAGAACTACAGTAAACACCAGCAGCTGGTCTTACAGCAATTATCTTTCTCGCAGCTTGTTAAGGAACTTTAACACCTATATCCTCTTTTTTTCTACTTGCTCATTGAGTTTTAGAGGAGATGAAGTGTGAACTGAAATTAAAAAATTCTATCCTTCTTGTAACTGTAATACACCAATAACTTCTAGAGTATTGCTAAATAAAAAACTAAAATTATATTATTAATAATAACTTTTAATTTATTTGTTTAAAAAAAAAAATCTGTGTGTTTAACCATAGCTTGGGCAAATGAATTGGAAAGAACTTCATGGTGTGAGAAATTTTGCCTCTGATATTCCTTTATGGGTGAAAAGTTCTCCTTAACTTTCCCATTGTGTCATCAACTTATATTTTCCTTCTACTGTGCTGGTGTGTTGATTCTTTTCTGTGTTTGGGTTTTGATCTGGGCTGCAAGAGATTTTAATTATTATTGAAAACACTTTTTTCAATCAACTTTAAGTCTTGATAAGTGAGCTATCAAAAGCAGAATTTCTTCATGAGTGTATGATTTTCCAGGTAACATTTTGTTTTCAGGACAACAGTTTTCACTTAAGTGTGATTCTTTCCTGGCTTTCATCCTTTGGGTGGAACTGGGGGAAGTTTTTCAGTAATTCTCTCCAGTCTGGCCAGTTGCTTGGGTAACCTCAGTTGTCATTTTGCCAAAACTGAGCATCAGCATGGCCTTAATGTATCCTGCTCTCTTTCTATTGCTACCTAGCCACATATTGGTATTTTCTTATGGAGCTTGGATTTGCTATGGGGTTCTGAAGGATTTCTAATATGTGACTTAAATATTCCGTAACTTTTTCTGGTAAATTTTTGGCTGGAATGTTAGAGAAAAGGACTTGCTCATGCTTTCTGCTCATGTAGTCCTATAGTAAATCAAATTGGCCTAATTCAATGAGATTTTCCCTGAATATAAATATTCAGAAACAAACAAACAGAAAACTTGCACATCAGGATTTGAAAACATAAATTGAATGCTGAGAGGATGCTGTCTTGATAGCTGTAAAAAGGAAGGAGTGGGAAGCTCCAATAAACAAAAAATTAAAGATATTTCAGGCAGGCTCACATAAAGAGAGTGAATTTGAAACATATGTAAATATTGAAGAGGGGGAAAAAAAGAGCAGATTTTATTTATTTAATGTTATGATATTCAGTAGGAAAATTACATGCATTCCTCTGCAAAAATATCAGCCATCCCACTTCCCTAATGCATATGCATTATGTACCTTAAATAAACAACCATCTGATCCAACCATCTGAATGTGATTTAGCCCCAATAGACTTTCTAGGCACTCTGA
Source organism: Onychostruthus taczanowskii (assembly GCF_017590055.1). Lineage (NCBI taxonomy): Eukaryota > Metazoa > Chordata > Aves > Passeriformes > Passeridae > Onychostruthus > Onychostruthus taczanowskii. Next base: position 6,286,935 of record NW_024500905.1, read on the forward strand.
CACATATTCTCTGCTATGTTTGATAGAATTTGAGATGACTGTTCTTTTGGTAGTGACCTTTAATTTGAATCTGTCTACCACAGCCATGCTGTTCCATAATCATTGTATCTTTACAAGCTTACTAGGTATTGTTATTTCCATCTTTGAATAAAATGAAGGAAAAAATTATCTCTGAAATATTAACATGTCTTTTCATGTTTTTATAATCTAAAATATTACTGTACTTTAATTACCAGGACAAGAGCAAAGGGATTTTTTCACATTAGGAGAACAGAAGCTACATATTAAAGACAGAAGATACAGAATGAAATACAACAGGAGAATATCACAATACACTTATTCTTTTTAACACTCCTCTCTGACCAGGGTGCAACTTTCTTTTCTGGGGTGAACAGATTATCAGGGAAAGGCATATTATCTGTTTCTTGTCTTCTTCCCTCGTTTTTATTGTACTAATAAACTAACTGTTGTATTATTACTTTTTAGAATGCATGTGTATAATGTTTCTAAGACTCTGAAAATAACTTTTCCAATAACTCATTTACAGAAGCTGAATACCACTTCCAAGTCAAAGTAAATTGGTTCTCAAAACCGCCATACATAAAGGGCAACATTTTGGCCCCTGGAAAAGCTTTTATAAAGTTTGTTGCATTAATTTTGCACCATTTAAAAACTTAATTTCAGAGACAAGGTGCGCAGTTTTTTCTGCAAATGATCCTAAATGTCACTTTTGAAAAGCTTGTTCTTAATACTCAGTATGTTATAAAAACAAAAGAAAAAAAATAGTTTAAAGGAAAGCACTTCATGCTCATTTAAGCCCCAGTAAGTGCACACTTTCATTGCCTTTTGGAAACGTGTTATACTTTAAACTAGTCCAGGCCAGTACATCTGATTTCCTGCTTCAGGCTCTGAATTCTTCCTGTGAAATATTTTGAGTTTAGGAGAATTGTTGACTCAGCAGTGAGATTTGCTGTAAGAAGGTTGATAGTGTCCATCTACCTGCCTTAGTGGCATAAATCATTGCATCCTGGATGGTAGAATTGATTAGGGAATCTCTGTATGGATCCTATTCTAAAGAGTGCAAGGCAAGACTAGAAGACCTAGGACAGATATCACATTTAGCTATGTTAAAATCATTGCATGATGCTTTTAGGATCAGGATTTTGATGATCGATCACATTCTGTAGAATGTTGCTACAGTTTTCGTGAACGTACCACAGAGGAAGCATTTGAACAATATTTGCGTAGGAAGTGTTTTAGGAGGTGTTTGTGAGTCCTGAGAGAATAACCATACAGCATGGCTTATTACAAGACTGATATTGATATTTCTATTCCCTAGTGCTGGTCATGCTAGAAAAACACACTGCCGTACGCTGTGGTTTAACTGTTCAACTTGACAATACTTTACGAACAGCAAGTATGCTCATATAGGGCAGAAATAACTTCCAGAAAGGCTTCAAGCTCAAGACACACTAGGAAATAGTATTGTAAAGTTTCCCTATCTCAAACAGAATTCAATTAAGCAGAGAAAGAAAAGGCTGGTAGGGGAATTATGACTGAGATCACAGTGTCAGCCTGGTTTTTCATCACCTGATTCAGGTCATGAGGCACCATGTACTACTCTGTCTTGCTGACCATAAAGAGCAGTTGAATAAACTATATTATCTAATGGCTTAATCGAATATATATATAGACTTTCATAATCTTATCTGAGAAATTGAATGTTGAACACAATATGCATTTTGGAAAACCTTGCATGAAAAAAGGTGGAACAACAATTTCTGCCTTCTCCACTGTGGTTGTTTATCATATGTTATCTTAGAGCAAATGAAAAAGTTTTGATTCTCCGGTTTACAATATGAAAAAAATCTCCTATATCCTCTTCTCTTTCAGTAACACCTTCTTGCCTGCTTTTGGATGACATAGGCAAGGACTTTGTTGATGGAGTGATTAAATGATGTGCAGTTTGTCCTTAGCAGTGAAGGTGATAATTACACAGAGAACTGCTTCTAAGAAGAGGTCTCAGAATAAAAATATCAGCTATGTGTTGCTCTCAGTAGCACTGGGCCTCTCTTCATTACTGCCCCATCACTCTTCCGAAATTGATTCCATTTCATCCACTTTAATGAAGTTTAACAAAAAATGTTGCTGAAGAATTTCAATGTCGCCTTCTCTTTCAGTAGCAGACTTTCATCAGAGCACTGAAAATATCACCTTCTGTTCAATAAAGTAAGCAAAGTGAAACTGTTAGCAAAAGTTAAATTCTAAAGTTTTCTTTTATTAACCAGAATGTTTATAAAGATTTTTTAAAGTGAATTTTCTTTCACAATAAAATATTTTTTATTCTACTTAATAATTCTAGGAATGCATCTTATGCAGCATGACACAAAATTACATTTATGGCCCAGTCACTTGATTAGTTGAGCACATAATATTTTATCTTTTCCTGTGTTGATTATCTTTGCTGTAGGAGAGGTGATGTTTTCTGCATGTCAAAAAGGAAAAGTAAAGTTGAAGCTAAATTCATGCCTTTTTATTTTATTTAGGTTGTATTTTTGAGCCCTCTATTTCAAAATTGAAGAAATATAATGCAAGAAAACATCAAAATCTTGAGGTAACATCCTCACAAAATCAGAACAGGGGAGAGACCCCAAAGATTTACCTGATTTTCTCAAATAATAACATGTTCTTTAATGTCATCTACCAGATATTTGCCTCTGAACAAACTGTTAGTGTGGAAGTTTCTTTCAGATAGAAACCCGATATCTTCATGAACCACAGCCCAGGCTGCAGAATGGCAAACTGTTCAATGCGGTGCAAACGCAACAATGCTCAAAGCAAAATCCCTTTAGTAGTTCCCAGTGTTATTCAGCTTATCTCCTGGAGTACATATGCTGGACAAGCAACAACATTCAATCCATCTGTTAAATCATGTGCCAATACTGACTATCTCCAGCAAAATTATTAATACTCTACTCATTATGACAATAGCTTTATCACATCCACATGTTTATATATCATAAATGGAAAACTGAGAATTTGGAAATAATATGTAATTTCTGAACTCATAAACACATGCTAATGAACTGAAGAACCCTATAAATCAAGTAAGCAACACAGATTTCTCATGCTATACTCCCTTCCTTTTGGAATCCTTAATTTTGTTTAGCAAGAACAATACCATTTTTTGCAGAGGAAATGAGGGACAAAATAATAACTTGTCAGTTTCAAGTCATGCTTTTTTTTTTTTTTTTTTTTTTTTTTTTTTCCCTCCATATTATTCTTAAAACCCTAGAACTGGCCTAGATGCTTTATAAAGAGTTAAGATTTTAAAAAGTATAAACAAGAAACTTTGTCAAAGTGTTTAAATAGTTAAGAAGACAATGATCTACTTATCTTAGAAAATCTTAGTTTATGTATAATCTGGATGGTGAGGGAAATTTTCCAGCCCAAATGGCCTCATGCTGATTCTTCATTGCTTTTATTGGGCTGTAGAGGAAAAAAAGAGAAGAGAAGAGAAGAGAAGAGAAGAGAAGAGAAGAGAAGAGAAGAGAAGAGAAGAGAAGAGAAGAGAATAAAGTCCTCTTTCTCACTGAAAATATGATCTGCCCATTAGACATCTATCTTATAAAATATTTATAATCAGTTCTGCCTTGAGATCTTGAGATTTGCTCTCTTCCAGTGATATTTGATAAGAGGTATTGTATCATTTCAGTATTATCTCCAAAGATTAGATTGGGATAGCAGTATTTGCACAAATAGAGTTTAAGCATCTACAAATCATTTTACACCAGAAACCATCGCAGAATTGACATGAACAGAACAAATGAGCCTGAGTAAACACAGAAATACACATAAAGCATGAGCTTCCCTCCCTGGCCTTGCTGAATATTTCCTTTACTCTTTGGAAAAACTGGCTCACGAGATTGCACAGTAATGACAACTACCTTGGAAAGACAGCCTGCTGCATTATTTTATAAAACTAAAATCACCGTTTATGACAATTAAATAGTGCATGCCTTGCAGTCCCAGCAACAACCACAATCAGCACTGTGCAGTTAGGTACATTTGCCTGGCCAAAAAAATTTAAATCTGCCAAAAGCTATAAAATATGGTTTAAACATGAAATGACCAAAGTGTGGCAGAAGTTCTCAGTACATGCTTGCATCCTGGGAAGTACACACAGGGATGATTGGCTTGGCTTCACTCTCTGATGGTATTCTGGATTTAAATTAAATCTGTTGAGAGGGTGATAATGGTAAAAGTTTCTGGGTTTGGTGCATTAATCTGTTATTTCAGAAGAAAAAAACAAACCAGAAAAAAACCATGACAAAGCCCCCAAGAAATAAAGAGACAAAAGTAAATTTGTTTTAATTGCAAAATATTGAAAATGTAAGATTTATTATTACATAAGTCCCTCAACATTGATCCTGGATTTCAGCTCAACGTTTTTTAGTTGGAACTTGTGATCTTCATGGTATGTCTATAATGAAAATTCTTGGTTTAGATTTACAAATGTACTGACTATAAAAACAATGTAAATAGCCAATTATTTAATTAAAAATCGGTATGACCTTTGAAGAATCAAGGCAATTTCATTTTTACCAAAAATTTTAATCACTCGTTTGGATTATGCATCTATCTTCTTCACTACAAAGATTTTGCCTTTAGCAGAAATCTAAAAAATCTTAACATTCAAATTTCAGATTTTAATTTAATGGCATCAACTGGTTTTTTTTAGAATCAAAGATCTTCTGTCCTGATAATTCTCTGATATACTTTAAATTGTTCTGAATAGTCTTTATTCATCACTTTGGAATATTTTTTTTCTGAAGACTTTAACCAGCCTACAAAGTATAAGACATTATCCTTAATCAAGGCAAATGGAAAAGTTTTAGAATGCCTCAGGCTCTGCAGGTCCTGCCAGAGTTTTATTGCTCCTTCAGATGTATCATTTTCTATATCCAAATGAGGACATACAGAGCCTATTTCCAATTCTGATTCTAATACAAGAACTTTAATAGTCTGAAACAATATTCCATAGAGCCACAACACAGGGAAAGAAATTCCTAGCTGCTGTGAAACCTGCTCTACCTCATAGCACAGCCCACATTTTCACGCAGTGTTATTCTCTTTTCCAATTTAAAGTGACATCCTCAGAGGGCTGTGTTAGAAAGCAGCAGTGGGAACAAATGCCATTATGAGAGAAATCCTTCCCTGAGCTGGGCTGACATTGTCTCAAACAGGCAGAAGGCCAGCAGTCCCACACCATTAACTGAAACTCACAGCTTTCTCTCATCCTCGAAGTACAGGCAGCAGGATAAACTGAGGCAGCCTAAATCATAAATACATGTTTTAAAAATGAAACGTAGATAACTGGGGAAAAAAAAAAATCAATCGTTTTTAACACTATTCCTGTTTTCCTCATATAATTTATATTCCCTTTTAAGTTTCAGAAAGCTCTTCTTTATGAAAACTGTTTGTCAGACACAGTGGTCCTAGGTAGCCTCTAAAAGATTTCTGTATATTGTCTTTGGTACTAGACTGTTTTTGGCGCAAGACTCTTCCAAGAGAGACAGAGAGAGTCTTGGTTTTCTCCCAGAACACATTTAAATTGTCTTCATGTCCAGGGATATTTTTTACCCATAGCTGAAGATAAAAAAATACCTTTACTTATTTCTTGAAGTTTTCTATATGCTGAACTACTGAGCAAAGAATTTGCAGCTGTTCATTCACTAGAAATTTGCATATATCTTTCAGGATGGAAAAGAGCAAGATAAGGAGGACAGGACTGAATTCCTAAAGTTCATACCTGTGCTTAGAAGATGGGAAATACTTATATTTCTCAGAGTTTTGTGCAAAAGTGGTTGCATTTTGAACTGTCTTTGACTGTAGCATTTGTTACTACAAAAAGAAAACCTTATTGGCTCACCATTCCCCTATCAGAATTCATCTTTTTGCTAGAAATCCATGCTTAACACAAACATAAACATAAACAACCTTTAAACTGGGCTGTTGACACTAATATCTTGATATTCCCATTAAAGGATCTGTTTGACCTCTTTCCTAATATGAATGTATAAATGTATGTCTGTGAAAGATTTTTCACTGGTCTACCTTAATAAAAAGTCTTAGAAATAGGGCAGATTGCTAAGTAATTTAACAGGAAGACAGGCAATGGCAGTGCAGTTTTCATTTAAGTTTGTGGTTTTGAATACATAAAATCCTTCTGCCATTTCTAATAGTATCAAGAAATAGTTTCAAATGATTTAGGATTTTTTTTAATGGAGTACCACATTTCTTTAGTCCTCTGTTAAAATGCTGAGATCACTACAAACAGCCCTTTTGCCAGATGTTCATTCCCCTTTGCATCTACATAAGAAACAAACAGGCAAGAATTTCAGTAGGAGGAAAGAGAACATAGTGTCAATGTGGCAAAGTAAAATAGCAAAGAGTCTGTGCAAACAATACATGAAAAATTACCCCTGAGGTCCTGCAATGGTGTTCTGAAATTGCTCAGATCCAGCAATGTGCCAAGGGCTGCTTCAGTGACTTATTTTGGACTGTGGAAACAACGACCCGTGAGTTAAAGACAGGCCTGTGAGACCCTGCAGTTCCTTCCTAAAAAATGCTTTTGTATCTGCATTCTTTTGTACAGCTCAGATATACTCCAGCTTGACCCTTAAAGGTAGAAAATTTTAAGTGTGCACTTTTCATATACAACCCCATCTACCTTCAAGTTTTTATTGCTGTAACATGTTTACAGAGACCTCTGTCTCACAGATGGTGTCCAAGCCAGTATTTCCATTTGCAGACCTTTTAATCTGTGACAAATGAAAGCAATGGAAGATTTTGGTCTATTAATACTATTCTCCAGAACAGGAAAAAGAATTTATTTTATTTCTGATCTTTATCATTGTTTGGAATTTAAAGAAGTATGTACAAATACACCCAAAGAGATTAATATAGTAGCGGGAAATCTGCCAGTTTAATTTTACTGGTTGCATTACAGTAGTACTTACATTCTTTATCGGCAATGCCTGTAATAGTAAATTAACATGCACAAGGGTATGGGAAGAGGCAATGCCACAGAGTCATTGCAACTATTACCTTGGTTACACAGATGTTTGCACAGACCAATCCTGGGGACAATACAGGGGACAACACTGACCAGACAACTCCAAAATGGAGCCTGAAGGCACCATAGCTTCAGAGATTTAAGCATCAGATGTGAGCTGTGAAATGACACTTGTTCTCAGAGCTAGAGAGCACTCTCTGGTTTGCTTCCTTTGATAATACAAATAGAAATGTTACAGATTTGTGTATTAGTGCAGCTAAACTAAATTGCACTTATCTTCAGAAGATAAGGATCCTAGTATAAAAGGAGAGCAATAGATGGAATCTCAGAAAAGATCCTTGGAATTTCTGCCAACACAGGGTTCTGCTGCCTCCTGTTCTCTGGATGTGGCAGAGATCTATGGCAATTCTAATGCTGGCAGAGGGCCATTATCCTAACCAGTCATGCTTTGATTCTCTGGTTCCAGATCTCCATACCTGATCTAACTGGGAGTGTTGTTGCATACATTTTGCTCCTTTTTTTTTTTTTTTTTTCACATTTGCACTACAAGGGAAAAGCATGGTGCAGACAACAAAACCAAACCAAAACAAAATCCCAAACAATAACAAAAACGTCAAACAAAACAAAAAACAACCTATGATAAAGATGTAGACTGTGAAGGAAGAGAAGCTTGTTTTGAGGAAAGAAGAAGAAAAGTGAAGCAGGATTGACAACACAAGACACAGGACTGAAATAGAAATAATAAAAAACTGTATCTGAGGAAAGGAAAAAAAATCTCTTAATATTCTTTTTTTCAAGGGTTTCATAACCCTTTGCTTTTCCTACTGGAGACTGTAGAGCTGTAAAGGATCTGTGAAAAGAACTCTGCTCCTAGGGAAGTCCTTCTGTCAAAAGATTCTTGCCATGCTGAATGTTTTCTTTGTTGAAGAGGAAAACATCATGGGGACTCATATCTTCCAAGGTGAGTGGAAAACACTTCCAGAGAAAAGTGCACAGGACAGGTCATAAAAAGAGAAACTGGAGATTTATATAAGTTGTACTTTGAGATTTGCAAAGGAAGCTACTTTAAAAGCACAGACACTCTGAATTTCTTTGTTATTTTGGTTATTTAAGAGAGCTAGCGTGCTGCTTTTCTACTATGGCTTATATTTATGGTTCATCTCTAAATCTCCTAAATAAAAGGTATTTCATTATCTCCTTCCATGCAGATGTGATGTTTCTTGAGGGAAAAAAGAGTCTCAAAAAACACAAACAAAAAAGTTTTTTAAAAACCTACTCCATTATTCTCCTCACTGTTCTGTTTCCTGTAGTTTCCTTTCCCCATCTTCTTTATTTTCCATTTCTCTTCCCTCACTGTATTTGTGTATCCCCAGTGAAAACAAAATATTTCATTTTTTTCGGTTTTATTTCTTTTTCTGGACTTCCATGATAACTAGTTTCCTGTAGTTACTCTTCTCTCAATATTATACTTCCTGTATTGTTCTGCTTCCCACTCTGCTGGATACTTCTTTCTACTCTGTCTAGCTGATATTTCTTTCTACTTTTTAAATCTTAGCTTTCTTTTTTCTTCTCTCAATGTGTAAAGCTTCTACTTACATCTAAGGATCATATATCTTTTTTAGTAATGACAGATACAATTCATTTTTTTAGGATATGTTGTGGGCAGAACTTCATCTCTGAGAATTTTTTTTGTGGTTTTGATTTACATAAGGGAAAGCTACTCTTTCCTGTGAGTAAAATCACACAATTACAAATTCAGACATGTTAGAGCACATTCTGCTGTTTTGTCTTTTTTTGGTATATTTTTTGTACAAAGGAGTCTGCTCTTTTTAATTTTTACATTATTTAAATAAAAAATTATTAACTATGGAAAAACCTTGTGCAATCACATAGCTTGTTCTGTAGACTAGCATTGAGTGAGGTATGCAGAGCCTATCATCTGGTGCATCTATCTACAGGAGGGACTGTAGACAGATGCCAACTGACAGACAGACTATAAGTAGACATAATCAATAAATAAAGTAGTCTAAAGACCAGTTGTGCTCTTTTTTACCAAACTTTGGGTGACTGATAATAAATCTTTTGTTTCTTATGTGATTGGCAAGGATTGAAAACAGTCTCCAAATTTTTTGTTCTCAAGCTCACTTTGCCTGTGTTCAGAAAGGATTTAGTTGCCTGGTGTTTATAGTACAAGAGCCATAGAAAAGACATGACAAAGGGGCCCTATCTGTAAATCAGTCTCTCTTGGATGTGTAGGCTGTGCAGGCAGGCAGCTGCTGCAATTAGTATTTGGGAATAGACTCACTTGGTTAGGCAGTGCAAGCGTTCTCTAGAGATGAAGGCAAACCAGTCAAATTTCATTTGGATATTTATAGCTAAGAATGAAAAGCTGTAATCTTCATCAAACACAGTGTGGCACGCAAGTCAAGGGAGGGGATTCTGCCTGTCAGTTCCACTCTCATGAGACCCCACCTGAAGTCGTGCATCCAGCTCTGGGGTACCCAGCACAAGAAGGACATGGACCTGTTGGAGCAGAGAAGGGCCACAACGATGATCAGCTCTCCTCTGGCAGGCTAAGAGAGATGGGGTTGCTCAGCATGGGGAAGACAAGTCTCTAGGGACACCTTAGAGCCCTTTCCAGTACCTAAAAGAAGCTACAAGAGAGCAGGGAGAGGCTGTTTTACAAAGGTAGTGTCAGGACAAGGGGTAGGGGCTTAAATTGAAGGACAGTTAATTTAGATTGGATATATGAGAGTGGTAAAACCCTGGCACGGGTTGCTCAGAGAAATGGCAGCTGCCCTCTAGGGAAACATTGAAGGTCAGGTTGGACAGGGCCCCAGTGACCTGATCTAGTTGAAGAAGTCCCTGTTTTTTGCAGGGAGGTTGAGCTAGATTACTTTTGAAGAGTCGCTTCCATTCAAAGCATTCTATGATTTTTTGATCATCAAGGACACTTTGGCTTTGTAAGCATAAACTAAAAACAGTATTTTATTTATTCATCAACATATATGTTTCATTAAGAGTCTTAAAAAGCAGAGCATCATGATATTATATTATTTTAAGATTGCAGTGCATTTATAAATGTCTGGTTTTCTTCTTCCTTCAGATGAAACACGTTGTATATATATACCATATTTTTATAGTAGAATATTTTTTACTTTTTTTTTTGCTAACCTTTCTCTTACTGAATATCTAATATGATTATTAAAGACAAAATTTCACTTTGAACTCTACCAGAAATAATGCATATAAAATAATCTTGTAGGAAATATGACAGACATGTTTTGGTTTTTCAGTCAAAATCTTCCATCAGTGTCAGATTGACTAGAAGTATTAGTCCTAGACTTGCCTCCACAATGATTAACATACAGTCTGCAGAAATTTTCCATTCTGGAACTCAATTATCAAATATCTTATTTATGGTGTTTGGGGTGGAGAACATGGTAAAAAGAATGTGTGGAAGCACAAGGTTACTTCTGTGTGTCTTTATTGTCTCAAGCCCTTACATTTACTACCTGTTTGATATTCAGACATTAAGGAGATTTGCCATACTTCCTGCTTGATAAGAATGTCAAGTCTTATGTCAAATTCTTCTAGAGCCACAAAAAGAGAAACACAAGTAGTGTTTGTAAAGGCGAAAGAGAGAATTTTTTGATGATCTTTACCCAGTTTACAATAAATCTTTTTTTTTTTTCAGTGACAACTGGGTTTCCTTCAGTATCAGATGTGACACCAGAAATCATGTCAGTGCAGTTTTATGCTACATTAGCACACTGACCTCCTAATGGATAGGAATTCTGCCTTTGATGTTTAAAGGTCATTAGTTTCCTTCTAAGTTTTTATTTTTTTCCCATGCTGCTCTTTTGCATAAGTGTTTAACCTTGAATTCATAGGTTGCTTTTTCATCATGCATGAATATTTAACATTGAATTCACTGCCTGTCATCTTATAACTAGAAGAAAGACTTGCAGCTATCAGCTTTACCCAAATGAAGGACAATTTTTGTCTTCATTTATCAAATCTTCAATTATCCCCCACCCCTCCCATTTTAATTGGGAAATGGTATTGTTAAATAAAAATAAAATATAAAATACCCAAACAGCAAGGGTTATTAAGAAATGGCAGAGTGGCTCCCTGTAGGGCAGCTTGGCAAAATCTTCTAGCAATATACTTTTGCTCAGATCTCAAATAAAACAACAATAGTCAACACTTAATGAATTTATATCACATTTTATATCTTTCTACACATCACTTGATGTTTTGTTGTCTGCTGTTGCTTTTAGAGATTTCCCTTGTTGGTAATGTTTTTATGTTGCTACCAGGTCTAATTTGGCTTTCAGCTAAGCTTTTGAATTTTTTATAATAAAGTAATTTACAGATGCTAGAAGATAAATTAGCACTGCAAATGCAGTTAAATTGTATAATCACCCAGATTGATTTTGTGTTAGCCTTTGAGATGTATAGATACCTTGTGGCATCTCTGTCAAGAAAAGGCAGTGAAAGCAAAAACCTTTCAATTATTCTGGAAAACAAGGAAAAACATGTCAAAGGACAAGAGAAATAGTACAGCTGTTTGACTGAAATGCCTGTGGTTTATAATGTTCAATATACAGGTAGCATTCAATATTGACATTAACTGTCTCCCCATGCAGCATACACCACATAACACTCTTTCACATAAAGCTCAATTTCTGTGTACAGCAGAGGGTGGGATTTATTTGTTTGGTTGGTTGGTTTGTTTTGGCATTGTCATTGATTTGGAAGGAAAGTAATAATAATGGAGACTTCAGTGACTTTTGCTGATTAGTTGTGTTCAGAGGAGACTTCTTGAAACAATTAGGGCATCCCAGGATTAATGTGATCAGGAGAATATGTCCAAGAACACGTGCGGAATACAAAATTATCCTTCTAATGGATAAAAACATTTCAGTTAATACAAGGAGCTTAGACGTTTAGAATCAGAATAAGTACAATTTAGCTGCTAACATGGTAAGAGCAGAACATTGTCACTTGCAGGGACAGTGAGTGGTAACCGTGGCTTTCTTTCAGTACGTTCTGTCTTGCAGTCATGGGGATAGATATGCCAGGTATTTCAATTCATGAGATGGGACTTTTAGAGATTTTACATGCCAAATCTATGATCCAAACATATTGCCTTTAGCTGCTGGCTAAGGCAGTAAACATCTCTGTATTTATCACTGGAGAGAATAAACTACTTCAATCTGCATGTAAAACATACAAAGTAACGAATTTTACTACCCCCATAAAAAATGGATTTTTTTGTTGCATACCCACAGTCATAAAGCCAAAAAGATGAACGCAGGACAAGTCCTGGTGATGTGGATAATTGAACAACACATAGGTGATCTAAAAGCAGCTTGCAATTAATAACTTGCTAATGCTCACTGCAAGTCACCATCACTGGTGACACTCAAATGCACCGATCTAGCAATCTTGGAGCTTATGTTTTGTTACTGTTGTCCTTTCAAAAGAAGATACATGATTTCATCATGAAAGGGAGGTAAATCACAACTTGGTATAGAGCCAATAACAGCAAAGAACACAAAAACTGGATAAAAAAAGTGGGGAAAAATTTCAGGGCAAATATAAGACCTGGTTAAAAAACTTGTAAGAAATAAATTCAAAAATAAATAGTATGGTAAATATATCTTCAAAAACAGGAATGTGGAGGCAACCAAATGAGTAAGGCAATGCATGGGAAATGGAGAAATGCCTACATACTGTGACTTACAGAATTAGGTTTATTCAGTTTTTCCTGGAACTATAATAGAGTTCCTATATAGAAATAACATTTTCAGGTGAACATTTCACAGTTGGATGAGAATTAGATTTTGCCACACATTTGCACTCATTTATTTTTTCTGTTATTTAAAAAAAAAAAATCTTTGATTCTTTGTCTCATATTTAATTCACTAACAGTTATGGAGAAGAAATTCAATTAATAGTACATAAACATTCAGTGGCAACATTTAATAATATGTTTATGGATAATTTGCAACAATATAACTTGTGTAAGGTGTTGACAAGTTTCAATAAAGCTCTTCTCAAAATAAAGAAAGAAGCAATGTGACATTTGTACCTCTAACACTCTTATGTTAAATATGTTTATGGATATGATGAAAGCTTTGAGTGTTTCTGAGAACACACTAAGAAACAAATTACTTATAATTGAAATGATAGGGCAAAAGGAACATGTTCTCTGTTATGCTATGTGAAAGGAAGTTTAAAAAAACTCAAACAACTAAACACCTGAAATGTTAATATTTTCTCTCAAAAATTGTTTAAAAAAAACAGAGTACCTTGTCTAATTTGACTAATTTTTCCATCAAATAGGAGTAAGTTTACATAAAATACTATGTAAGCATGAACTACATGAAATCAAACTGGAGACTTTGCTGCATATTCAGGGTCAGCTTTGAAAGAATACCTTCTTTCAAAGTTAGAACCTGTGCTAGGCAGGTTTTTGCATGTGAGGCAAAGGACAATTTATATTTAAGGGAAACAAACCACCAGTTTATACAAAAGGTGCTTTATAAATACATTGATATAAGTTAGGGAGATATATAATTGTCAGCCAAGATGAGACTCAACATCTTGGTAGATGGTTGAGATTTTGGTGGAGATTTTCTTTTCTACTTAATTTAATGCATCTACCCTTTTTAAAACATTTAGAACCTAAAGTCAGATTGTTTCTGTTCTACAGGAAAACACTGACACAGACCAAACTGAACATAACCAAATGAAAGGGAGAAACAGCCACAGCCTCTGTGGTTGAACGCAGCAATGCAAGGAAAGAAAAAGACTGAAAGAGAAAATAATATCTCTCAGGGTTACTGTTTCACTGTTTCCCTAGACTCTCCTCAAATGAATATTGTCTAAAAAGAAAAGTGTTTCCTGGAAAGGAAACTGAAGCTGGAATGAATAGAATCAAAGAAATACAGAATCATAAACAAGTTGTGTTGGAATAGATCATCAAGTCCAAATATTAACCCAGCACTTTTAAGTCCACCATTAAGCCACGTCTGTAAGTGCCACATCTGCACGTCATGTAAATACCTCCAGGGACACTGACTCACACTCAAAGAATCATAGAATCACAGAATGTTTTGGATTTCAGGGGTCATTCAAATATCATCTAGTAAAAGCCTCTCTGCTGTTAGGGACATCTTTCACTAGGTCAGGTTGCTAAAACCCCTTCTCCCATGAGCTTGAACACTGCCAGTGGCAAGGCATCCACAGTATCTATAAGCCATGTGTTCCAGTGTATCACCACTCTCACTGTAAAAAATTCCTTCCATTTTATAAATTAAAATCTACCCTCTTTCACTTTAAAATAATCGCCTCTTGTCCTGTCACCACTGAACTTTATAAACAGCATCTCTTTAACCACTGAAAGGAATAATAAGATTTGTTACTGTTCTTCCCTACTCTTAGCCTTTCTTCACAGTAGATATTCCAGCCCTGTAATTATTTTAGTGGCCATTCTCTAGACCTGCTCTAAAAAGTCCATTCCCTTCTTTTCCTGAGGGCCCCAGATCTGCACACAGTGCTCCAAGTGGGGCCTTGTGTGAACAGAGGGGCAGAATCACCTTCTTTGATCTCCTGACCACACTTTTTTAATGCAGTCAGGAACGTGGCTGACTTTCTGGGCTGTACCTGGAATGTGCATCCGCAAGGAAGAGTCAGCACTGAACAGCGGATGAAAAATATAAAAGAAAGAGAGGTAGAAAAGGAAATTTAAAAAATATCTAAAAAGATAAAAAATATTTGACTACTTTTAAGGCAGGAAAGAATCATTCCTTCAGACTTTGAAGAATCAGTCCTGGACTTTGTATTGGCAGCAGTTCGTTAATAATTCGGGGCTAAGCATCCAGAACTATTGGTTCTCTTTTATAAGTGCAGATTGGCAGGCATCCTCCCATTGCTCTTTCCATCTTTTCTTAGGCTGGCATGAATTGCCTTCCAGAGAGGTCTCTCTTTACTGAGAACAAGGGACTTGGATAATGAATATTAGGTAAGAAGAAGCCCATCTTTATAATATAGTTGTCACTACAGTCTTTATTCCTGGCAAAGCAAAAAACTTTGTATAGAAATTATATATCTCACCATTGTGATGGGATAGAACTGTCTTCATGACAAAAATGGCATTATGTTGCCTTTAGCCATCATGTTCTGTCAACAAGAGCATATTCTACTTTCTTTGAAAAGTTTCCAGCTCAATGTATTGATAAAACACATTGTTAGTGAATATGCAATTGCAGAGAAAGTTCAGAGACTACATGAAGGATAAAGACTCTTAAAAAAAATACCAAAAGGACTTCCTCTACTAGTCCTGAAAAAATCCATCAAGACATTTTGAAAGGCACCTCTCCCTAGAAATATTTTTTTATCAGAGGACAGGGTGGTTTTGTAATATATTTAACAGTTTATGAGAAAACAAAACTGTAAAGGCTTGTGTTCTATTAATTCTTGACATATTAAGAAAACACTGATAGAATTATGAAATCTGCCTATTTAAAACAATTGTTTGTAAATTGAAAATGTTTTTGGATTAAATTTATTACACACTTCTTTCAAGCAAACTGTGTTTTGTGCTAATTTAATTACTGTTCTATGACTTGTACTCTTGCTGGTTTTTCACACACTAGAATTTTCTATCATAATGCTGAACTAAACATATTTTTATATACAGTTTAAATTTTTGCCCATCAAACTTCATTTTTTTTAATAATCAGAAAATATTCGTTCATCACTTCTAAAAGAAATTTATTTTTGACCCCCCTGGTCAGGTTTGTTCCAACATATGACAACCCTTCTTATGAAGAAATTTTTCCTAATATCCAATCTAGACTTCCCCTTGTGCCACTGAGGTAATTTCCTCTTGTGCTATTGCATGTTATTTGGAAAAGAGACTGACATCCACCTTGCTACAAACTCCTTTCCAGTAGCTGTAAAGAGTGATAAAACTGAGATTTGTGCTGAAATTGCCCTTATTTCTTCATTGACTATAAGAACAAATTTAAACATCTGGCTAAGATTTTGTTCACTTAATAATTTAGGCCTGCTTTTAAAGAGATAAATCTGACCCATCATCATGAATTCCCACTGCAGACATGTCAAAATTAAGGCAAAAATGTATTATTTTAAAGATTAAAATTTAATAATATTTCAGAAAGGAAAATAGGAAAGCTACGATAATTTAACATTTTCTGGAATTCATATAAATTTGATCAGTATTTCTCATATTAAGCAATGTGATGTCTTGAAATGGAGATTTTCTTAATGACAGATGATTAAGGAAACATAACAATTAAAATAATTTGGCTTCCTAAAAGGGGTTTGTCTTATAGCCCATACAGCCCATCAAAATGGTGCTCACTGGAATAAACATTTCTATAAATTTCTTCTTTTTTCTCTGTCAGTTTAGTGTTTTCTTAAATAGAAGAAGGTAGCAGTTACATTTTAAGTGAAAATCGGCAGGGGCAATTTACCTCCTAAAGAAGTAATTTTCTGCTAAATGGTAGTATAGCTCAGGTACCTTGACCTTGAAATTACATGGACTTGTATTTAATTTTGGATGCATGTGCATAAGTGCCATTATTTATCATTAGCTTTTATTTCAGAAATGGCAGAATTTCTTATAAGTAGCTGTATGAATAAATAGCTTTTCCTCATAGATTACAGTAAACATACTGTCAAAGGATACATTATGCACAGTATTGTATCAGAAATATGGCATCTCACTGTAGCAGGCTACAAACTGCTTAAACATAAATCAAGCACTTTCTGAAAAGCAATAGAAAAAAAAACAGATTAATGTATGTAAATGAGAAGTCCAAACACCATTTTGTTTCATCTCCTTTGTACAGAGAAAGTGACATCACAGATATATGCACTGGTTTATTGCAGGGTAGTTTCTAAAGCTCATTTCATTAACAGATTTCATAAAGAGTATGACATTTGAGAAAAAAAAAAAAAAAGTTTTTTGCTTGGTTTTGTTTTATGATAATCAACATGACCTGACAGGAATAAATGCAGCTTTGGTTATTTAATCCCTGCTGGGAAGTATGCAGGTAGTTTTATGAAAAACTGATTGCTGTGTAGGGGTGAAGCAACAAGAAATGCACATTACAAGAAACCTTAGCAGAAAGCTGGATATTAGGAAAGCTAAAATATGGAGAACATTAGTTGGTTTGCCAAGAGACAGAGAGGAGAGAAAAGAACATTTTCATTTAGCAGTAGTTTGTGGCATAAAAAATGAAAAAAATAAAAAAAGAAAAAGAGATCAGGACGACTGACAGACATCTCTGTCACAAGCTCTGAGTAGCTCCTCTTTGAGCTGCTGGGAACAAATCACGTATTTCCAGAAATAGCAGGTTTTGACCGAATCTAATGTTATTATTTGCTACTGTATGCTATTTTAAGAATTGGAAGGCTAACGTTTGTACTGTGCGCAGTGGGATTGTGCCACCAGTGACCCCTTTGGAAAACTTCTTAGCATACCCCCAACTCATAACTGAAAACAGACTTGGATGCAAAAAACACAGTT
This sequence comes from Onychostruthus taczanowskii, assembly GCF_017590055.1. NCBI lineage: Eukaryota > Metazoa > Chordata > Aves > Passeriformes > Passeridae > Onychostruthus > Onychostruthus taczanowskii. The sequence continues at coordinate 6,304,583 of NW_024500905.1, forward strand.
AAACAGATTTGGATGCAAAAAACACATCAAAAGACGAGAGAAGAGAAGAGAAGAGAAGAGAAGAGAAGAGAAGAGAAGAGAAGAGAAGAGACGAGAAGAGAAGAGCAAGAAAAGTGACACATTGGGATACTCTGGAACCACACAGGGACATATTCAACATATTCAGGGTGAAATCTTGCATGTCTGAAAGATAGCACTAGTTAGAATCTAGACGGGAGACACAGCTCCTACCTGTTGCATGACCAGAAGGAAAATGGGGTGAGGAAGTAGAGAAAGGTTAGCAGGCTCATAAAAAAACAGTGAGATGGATTTAGTTGGAAAGCTTAGAGGTTAGAAAAGGGAAAGTATTGCAAATATCTGTTCTATTTCTTTATGAGGCATCCTCTTTTGGCCTTTGTTGAAAGCAAAATGCAAAACTTAATACCAAATTTGAAAAAAAAAAAGTGCTGAATTAGCTGACTTAGAAATCACTGAATGTAATTTTATGTATAACTGGCAATGATATATTTATATATAACTATAATAGTGTGTTACTTGCAGAGAATGTGCAAGAATTAACAGTGTGGTTATCTCACACATGAGGTCAGAACAAAATCCCTACAATGTTAAGCAAATTAATCAGTTAGGCATTTACAAAGTGATACAGATATCAGGAAAAGGAAACACATTGTTAGTGTCAAGAAATATTATACTTCCATGGAAAAATATTTGCATTCTGACAGAGCTGTAAGCTCAGTAAAATCTTTTAATCTATTTTACAAAACTCAGGATTGCACTGTTGATTTTAGAAAAAGGCCCTTATCCTTTGCTTTACTTGCTGAATCTGAGCAGTTGTTTTGAAGTAACTTTTCATATAACAAGTCACATTTCTTGTTCACCCATTATTTATAAACTCTCTTGAGAGGACATTAGGTGAATAGTGGAGATAATCTATAGTTCAAAATACTTTTCCAGTCATATTGTTGAATATAAGAAGGAACATAAAGATTATTAGAAAATTCTCACATTTCTGTCAGCAGATTGTCAGAATCCAATGCTATTTCACAAGGTTCACTTTTGACACTCCACATGGAGAGAGTTTAATATTTAACACAAAGTTCACTTACATGTATATATTTGACATTACAGAGGACTTTGACTTATTCAAGAGATATATCAGTGTACTGAAATCACAATGACAATTGCAGATGCTATAGACATGGTACAAATATGATTCCTGTTAATAGTGTCGTTATATTCACTGTCGTGGCACTGGGTGTTTACAGCCACCAAGAAGAAATACGTGGATTGAAGCCAGCTCAAGCCCATTGCTCTCTCCAAAGTCCATTCCATGGGTTGGTTCTTACATCGGGTTGGCCTTAACCATATGTGCTCTTCTCTTGGGGATGGTGCTGTGCAGGGCCAGAAATTGGACTCAGTGATCCTTGAGGGTCCCTTCCACCTCACTCTGTGATTCTCTGATTGTTTTATGCTAATCCAGGAAGACATTCACAGCCTCTTGGTTAACTCTGGAAAAACCATTTACACAGCAGATACACCCACTCAACTCTGAGCGCTTATTGACCCAATCAACTAATACAGCCATTTATCTAAAACAAAGTTCACCCTGTGGTTTGGCTGTGTTGAGCTAAGCCCAATGTTCCCTACAACAGTTCTGATCTCTTCCTGTGCTTTTCTAGCTTGGAACACAACTTCACAAACACACCTCCTATAGCCTTTTCCTCCAAGTCTTCTTCCGTTGTAGGCTCAGTCTTCCATTTATTGCTCAGTCACAGAGAATTTTAACCTTAATTTTCTAGAGAAGGAAGAAGAACCTGCCTGAGTTATCAACATACAATATTAATTGCATGTGTGACAGATGGAAACCTTTCTATAATATGCAGAGGGATGTAGCCACCGTCCAAAAATTTAGAAAAAAATCAATAACTGAAGAAATAAAATGGTGAAATCCATCACATAACCCATACTTTTAGTAGAATCTGTATATTGTTTTTATTCTTGCTTTCTTTACCTACTCAACTACTTTATTGTTGAGAGTGCTCTCAGAGATTTTCCTGTGTTTCAACAGAACATGGCTTTGTTTTAGTGAATATGGCTATCAACAGGACTACAGTCTACTAATATTAGCTATGTTTATTAGAAGTTATACTATACAATTATATCACAAAAACACCTGCATTATTATTTATGCACCATGTACAAGGTTTCTCCAGAGGGTTTTTTTTTTTTCCTTAGCTAAATAAAACCTTCCCATATGTCCTTACAAAGTCAAAGATTTGCTGAGAGCATCAGAATTTGAGAAAAATTACATATCAGCATAAAATTTCTTGTTAGCCACAAAGCTGCAAGCTCCAACTTGGGGAGTAGAGGAGGATTATAAGACCAAATTTTTATCAGTGTGACGCCAAGTGACACCAATATAAATTAGAATAACACTAAAGATCCCCTATGGAGTTGTGCCAGATGTTCACCAGAGTGTCTGTGATCTGAATCCATTCTTAATACTTTAATAGAAACATTAAGGGAAACTATCAGTTACCACCAAGCACATTATTTAAAATGCGTAGCTTTAGCTGCCTACAGAGCAGAAGTCTGTTCCTTTGTCATGCTAGCAAAAGTCTCAAAAGCATTTAGAGATACATGGCATAGACTGGCTTTTTTTCATGCTTATTTTTAGTATTAGGCGGCAATATTTCAAAGCAGTATTGATTTCCATTGTTTCTATTGTTGGTTATTATTACAGGAAGCCTTCAAGAGTAGTGTTGAAGTGAACGGAGATATCAGCACTTTTCCACAGAAACAAATGAACAAATCTTTTGTGATTTCATCTAGGAAAAATATGTATGCTAAAAGTTTTACCATTGAAATGTCATAGCCACATAACCTGACAGAATCTTTCATATGTATTTCCCCACCTGTTAAAAACTTTTGAAAACTACTAATGACAAATAAAACTGCAGCATTACAGGTAGAGAACTAACAGACTGGTGGGTTGTTTTTGGTTTTTTTTTGTTTTTTTTTTTTTTTTTTTTTTTTTTTTTTTTTTTTTTCCACAAGGGTTTCATCTCCAGATCGCTTTCCTTTTATAAACTTGTAATATGGAATTTATATTCCTTAATAAATGGGTTGATAGGAATTCAGTGCTCTTTATAATCTGGGAATATAAGAGTTAGTGAAGAGAATATTCCTTAAGGGGCATATTTTTCAGCTGACTCTGTTCTAACATATAAACTGTCTTAGGATGTTAAACTTGCACCTGATATTTGTGGGTTTTTTAATGTTAGTAGCTCATTTTGAATCTTTTTGCTCATCATTACCTCTATCCCCACCAACCATATGAGTTCTGTTCTTATGTCAATAGCAAGGCATGACAGATTATGCTGAAGCTAACAGCATGCTCAGAATATTCATAACCAGAAAAATCATATCCAATTAAGGTAAATGAAGCTCTCAGGCTTTAGCAAGAATACAAGGTGATGTCTAAAAATAAGCAACCATTTTCTAGCCCAATGCCTATATTTCTGCCTCAGTAAGTTACATTTTATAAATAGTTGGTATTTGAGTGAGAAATAGGAATGTTTAAGCTATTTCTGTCTATGGGAATTTTGAAATAAGGGCTTGTGTGATAGACAGCAAGTCATCTTGTATCAAATGTATTCACTTTAATATTGAAAGACATGTTATTTCTATGTGGAGTGGCTGTTTTGATTAGCTAAATTTTCATGTCCTGTGAATTCTTGTGGAAAAAAAAAATCAAGATGTCACTATTTCTGGATCTTTCTTATTAGCAGGAGATATGGTGAAAACCCAACAATTTACCCAAGAAAACTTTTTCAGTTACATATTCAAATATTTTAAATAATGTGTTTTAGTTACAGTGGAGAGGACAAAAAAAAGTACCCTAAAGGAGTACTCTGATGCTGAAGTCAGGAAAGGCAGGCTGCAAGGAATGTTTGCTTACTGACTATTTTGCTGAATCATAGAATCATTGAATGGTGTGGGTTCGAAGGAGACCTCAAAGATCATCTGCTTCCAACCCCTCTACCTTGGTCAGGGACCCCTTCCTCTAGACCAGGTTGTTCAGAGTCCCACCCAGCTTGGCCTTGTACACTCCCAGGGATGGGACACCCACAACTTCTCTGGGTAACCTGTTCCCTCACAGCCCCCACAGGAAAGAATTTCTTCCTAACATTTAAACCTCATCTCCAGTTTGAAGCCATTTTGTGTGAAGCCACTATATGCCTTTGTAAAAATTTTCTCTCCATCTTACTTGTAGGCTCCCTTCAGGTACTGGAAATTTAGGTTGACCCCAAAGCCTTCTCTTGACTGTAACCTAACAAACTATTCAAAATTGATGGTTGAGATCCAAATTCAAATGACGGCATTCTGACACGATACATAACAAGGGGGAATTTCATTTATAAATACTCCTATTTTGATATTTTACTTCCAATAGGACATTTTCTCAGTTTTTGGTCAAGTATAAATTTGGTGCACCTGAAAACTCTCAGGTTTTTCAGGTGTGCTCATTTTAAAGGAAAGGAACAGGTGGGCCTTATAAACTCTGGCCAAGTCAGGTATGTGTCTTCATGGATGGACGAACTCTTCAACCAGGGTGGACCATGAGCATTGAGAAGAATATGGTACAGCAATGGCTTGTTGTTCCCAAGATTATAGATTCATTATATTCTCGAAGGTAGCTACTGGAATGTAGCCTGGAATGGGGAAGAGTTTTCCTGTATTCACTGCTCAAAGCAAGCATGCTCAAAGTAATTCAGAGCTCCATGCACTGCTGAAAAACTAGTTAGAATAATTAAGATAAACTCAAGCATGCTTTACCTCAGAGCTCCATTGCAGTTTTAAGTTCTGAGGACTGACATTATCTTGCTGTACATTTTGCAGATTTGCAGTGTAGATATCTGTCATATTAAGCCTTTTGATAGCATTATCTCTGTTTTCTGCTTTGTCCATCTTTTTTTTGCTCATTGGTAGGTGATAGTGGAATTTCCTTGCTTCCTGCCCAGAAATATAATGACTACAGGAAGCAAAGAGTCTCCTAATGAGCTTTCAAAGAAAAAGACAAACCAGAAAATGAAGGTACCTGTGTGTGACAGTGAAATCAACATTAGTTGTTGTCAACATATCAGAAATTCTATTAAACAAATAACCATGCTTGTCTATGCTTACTCCTAGAATAAGTACTTACTCCTCTGCTCACTGTTTCACTGTGAGTATTTTAATGATAACTAAATTAGCAATAAAAATGATGTGCTCCTGTTCTTGGGTGTCACTGTACCAGGGCACAGGATGTCTAAGATTGTGAACCTGAACACAGCACACTGCACACAGCTTTCAGAGCAGAACTTTCTTTCAGTGACTGGCACCATCGACACAGATGTACCTTTGCTCTCTCACAAACACCTCTTCAGGTATGGGCTTGCCTTCTTACATACCCCCCTTCTTGGTTGCTTCAAAGGATGTGTGTGTGTGTCTTTATGTTCAAGAATAGATTCAAAAAGAAGTAATTAATCAGGCAGACTTCTGGAAGGGAGTTGATAGGTCTTTGGAACCATTACCTATATTGCCCATACACAGGAAATTTGTATAACATAAATCTGACTATTTGTAGCTATTCTACAAAAATAAGGATCAAAACGAATGCCAGACATGCAACTGATGTATCAGTTTAACTGCAACAAACCTTTAATTTCATTAACTTTTACACATTCTTCACATGCCTAATTCTCCATGCAATGTCTTTCCACTGGATGGAAAAAGAAGTCATTTTTGTAACCATAAGTCATCCCTGGAAGTAAATTGCCAGTGAATGGTATTTTCAAATGGTTCAAGTGCTTGCATCTTACTAAGAAAAATTATTGTCTTAATATCATTGCAAATTACAACAGAAATATTATGCATACTAGAGTTGTGGTGAATGTTTTATTTAGGAAAATACTGAATCTCAAAAAACATATAATAATTTAAAAATGTCCACTGCAGTGTTCCATACATTCTTAAAAATTAAAGCTGTCTGTCCTGGCTGTATTTACTTATGAAAAATAGCTCAGCTTTAAATAAAGTCATAAAAATTGCATTCTTCTCATTTCTAGAGGTAATCAGCTATGACATTCAATGACATAAATCTTTGCTCTATTCATTTTTTTATTCTTATAAGAAAATAAAATTGGAATGTTTATAAAGGTGATGATCAGAGCAGCTGTAATGCAATCTCCACCCTTTCATTCAGCCACTTTAAAGTTGTATGCATGCTGAGGGAGTTTGAAGGCGCTTTATAAGATATCCTGAGAAGTTTAAGAAAAATTATTTCACTCATTACTTTAGTTTCCTTGTATTTTTTAGCTGTATTAAATGAACTTCTGAAAAATATTATTGTAAGTTTTCATAATATATATAAGGTCATTGGGACCCATCCCTATCCCAGCTGTAGCCTTTTGCTCTCTGTGGAAAATGCCTCTACAAAGAGGATTTTTACCACTGGAATTGATCTAATGAAATACTTAAACATGAGAAGGAAGATTATAATATTAGCTTGCTTACTTTGAGAGATGTTTCTATTCTTAAAGATAGGTAAAGATCACATACACAATGTGTATATCTTGTCCAAGGTACATAAGAGAAAGCAAATCCATATATAAAGATTTGTTCAGTTCAGTTTAGAAGACTGATGGATTTTCATTCTGGAGAATGGGTGGGTTATTGAGGGTTTCTTTAACAAATAAGGCAATATTTTCATTTTTACATGAATGAATGTAGAAATAGTACAGATTTATTCCCATTAATTTATATGGAAGTTCTACAGTGTAAAAGTTAGCTATCATCACTGGATTATGCTGCTTTCTTGGATCTGATATTAGGCTCACAGTCATCAAAATCAACAGAAATTAAGTGCAATTTGTGATTTTTCTTCCACCAGAAAGATATTTGGTCTTGAAAATAGGTAAGGAAACATAAATCCCTAAAAATATTGACCCTGCTGAGGAGTCATGAGAGAAAAACTTAAAAGATCTGACGTTTACTTTAAATCTACTTAAACATAGGCAGAAAAATAGCATCTCATGAAGAGATTAAAATTTACTACTTCAATTAAATCTCTAGATATGTGTTTGTTTGTGACGTAGAAATCAAAATCATCAAACTGGATTTTTTCTGCTTTTATATGGCATTATTCTTCATACAGTTTCCTTCATTTTTGCCCATGGAGGTGGTGGAGGTGAGCCCTTTCAATCAATAGAGTAATTACTCTGAATTTGGATAATGACACAAACACAGTTAGAACCACCACACATAACTCCACTTCCCATTTTCATTGTTAGTTCACAGATTGTTCTGAGTTGGAAGCAGCCCAAAATCCAGCTCCTTGGTGCATACTACATATTAAGATGAAACTCACAACCTCAGGGTTACAGTAACAGTTATAGGGCTCAGGTCACCTTTTATACATTGTGGCTCTTTCTGGTTAAAGGGAAGTATTCTAAAGAACAGCACTGGTGGATTTATCTCTGGCTCTCTGCATAAACATGAAATAATTTGGTTATAGCTAGTACAACTCATCTGCCTTTAACAATTTAAATCTTAGCTTCAATTAAGCAAATCAGTTACATTTCCTTAATGATCTGAATAGATGGAAAATTTATATCCTGGATATATGTCTTACAATGAAAGAAGTCTCCCCAGAGAAATTACCTTTATTATTGACTAGACAGAACAGTTAAATTGTATTTTAGGTACTTAATGTAAGGGACAATGAATTCCCTTCCATTTTGTGTTAAGTACCCCAGAAAAACTGATGATAGGTTTCAGAAGACAGAGTTGAACTCTTCTGTTCTGATATCATTCCAGGCCAGAAAAAAACCTCAACAATAATAGTAATAACAATAATATAACAATAATGACAACAACAACAAAATAATAATAATTTGATGCTTTTATTAAGTTTCTGACATTTGTGGTTCCTGCAGAACCACATTAACTAGGCTTGGGCACAGACAGTCCAAAGATGTATCATGACAAGTGTAATTGTCAATTTATCTCCATCTTCTTGACACTAAAAAGAGAATTTTTTCCCCCATAGGTGTTTGGCAGGCAGTCCAATATAATATCAAACATGAAAAATGCTAAAAATGTTTATTAATGCAAATATAATTCTGTGTTTAATAAAAGAATCTGACATTTTTGACATTCTGACATACAAGTAAGAAATTTGCTGGATCTTGCAAAACAACAAAAATTAACCATTATGATCCACATATTCTCCTTGTTGCACAAAAATGTATATCATGCACTGAGTACCATTGTCATGTTTTGACTTTAACTACTAAACTGTAAGTCTTGGCAAATTATAGGTATTATGTCATTCAATTATTACAACTCAAAGAGCCTTCCTTGATGTTCAGTGGAAAACTTTTCCATACACAATTTCTTTTCAACAGCCAAAAAAAAATTAGTTTTGCCATACACACAACACTTATTCAGTTACTTAGCAATAAGTCTATCCTCATTACTTCTGCAGACAACCTGAAAATCTTTGAGTCCCTGTTTCATTTGCAGCAATATAGCAGGATGATACTAAATTGTGATAATGGTCACGTATGCAAACACTTTTGAAACAATATTTTTCATCCACTTCCTTAAATGTGAAAAAATACTGCTATATCAAGTCAGTTTGTCATATTGAGGAACAAGTGAAAGGGGTGACTTGGATCTGAAACTAGGATCTATTTGCCATTAAGATGGTGTGAAAAGAGTATTTAGAAATAAAATATGGATAAGCAGACTTGTCTAGTACTACTTGGAACAATAATCATGTATCAATATGAGGGAGAAGAAAAAACTGACACAGCTGAAAGGAATAGTCTACAGAAATATGAAATAATAAACATTATATGCTGCCCAAGAAAAACAAAATATTTTTCTTCTGTGGAGCCTCCCTATTATCTAAGCATCAAGGCCAAATTTACTCTGAAGAGCTGTGAACTCTGAGATACTGAAAATCAGAAATTTAGAAAAAGAAGAAAACAAAAGGAAGTTTATGATTTCTCTTTAACAATTTCTATAACAATGAATAATTAAAATTGAAGACAGTCACCACACTTGAACCCTGACTGATTCAATCAATAGCACAATATTTTCCATGCAGAATTTAGTCACACATATCTAAGTATTGAGACTGTATGCATACTAATGTGAAAGATGAGAGCTTCAACTTTATAAAAATGTAACTATAACCACACACGCCTCAAAATAATCACAGTTTTCACTAGAAATTGCTTTAGACTTGCTAACAGATGCTGCTGTAATTTTTTAAAAATCGTCTTTACATATTATATTTTGAGTGAGGTTGCTAATATAGGTCATCTAGCACATGGGAGTACAAAATTTGTGAATTCTATATACTACCATCATTTTCTGTGTTGTCTTTACATGTAGTCAGTCTTCTTGGCCTACCACTCTTCTAATGAATATTAGGCTGTGAGCCTAAAAATTGGTTTGAGAGAAGGAAAGCAAAAATTAAACAACTTTGTGACTGGAAAGACAGAGAAGAACATGGGGCAAGTAAGATATTTAGTGCAAAATCATCCAAAGAAAACTTAGCTTTAAGACTACCATACATGTCATAATATATTGCACAACGCTCTTTGATAAATTTCAGATGTCAGTACAATGATCAAAAAACAGAGTAAATGCAGTGTCCTAAAGAGAAAGAACCGGAGACAAAAACAACTCTATCAGATAAAACAGAATTATCTGCCTTCCATAGGTCGCCAGCATGGCTCTTTCCTGTATCATTAAAATATTCTAGCAATACCAGCACTGTAAAATCCCCAAATACTGAGTATTGTATGCAGAGAAAATTTGGGGCATCTACAGCTTTTCTTGATGATAATTTCTTTTTGTGACAGTGAAGGCATGTGAAGTAAAAGCTCTCTGATCACAATTATTCAGAAAATAACTTTTTGTTTTGTGAGCCTATGAGTTTGCACAAGAAGAGAAAATGTGTGTACTATGAAAAAACTATTTGTCTGATTGTATTGGAGCATGTGGTTGTGATGTTAAGTCTCCCTTCAACCCAAGTTTTTTCAGGAATGCATAAAATGTCTGTTTTAATCTGGAAGTCCTAAATGCTTAAAGCTTGGTAAGGTGACCTTTCTCTTTGAGCTAATAAACATAGGAAACTGCAAAATCTTTTTTAATATGATTTTTATGCTACCAACTCATTAGCATGTATATTCACTATTTATTGTTCTTGTAATCAGCTCTCTGCTAAGAGTTTTTTCTGAATATAACACAAGCAGAGAGTGTTTTTGTGACCAGAGGAAAAAGAGATCCCTAGGAGTCTGAATTCTGTGAGTTTTGAGATTGTTGACTCATACCAACTTATAATTTGTAATTGTTACCATTCTTTAAATTTTATTCTCCAGCCTTTACCCACAACATGATTTAATTTTCAAATTATGCTTGAATTATTAGCAGATATTCAGTGCTCACTTTGACTAATTCTCAGTGGACAGCCTTAAACTTTAACAAAGATCTATAGAACCTCTGAGAAGCTTACCAAAGTCTGTGGTACAGAAAGCAATAGATAATTACCATGAAAGTAGAATTTCTGAAAGCACATTTACAGATCTTTTTCTCTAATTAGAGATGAGGAGTGTACACTGATTTCGTTCAGTACATGCCTGGGATTTATCTCTCCCAACTTTACTGAAAAGTGAAACGAGCTTCTTTATGCTACTAAGACTTTCCCAGCTGGTCAGCATTTTATGAACAGGGGCCTTATCTGTGGCATTTTATGGTTTATTTCTGATTCTACTGCTTTTGTGTAATTTTTGGATTTCTTGAATTTCTCCCACTTATTCAATCAAGGATGACATAAAATCAGGAACACAGTTTATGTGAGATGGACACTTCTAAAAATTGTTACTGTTTTTGTAGGTTTGTACGGACTTGCAGATTACCCACCATATTTGTTAGCTATAAAACTAACATAAATATTCTGGAGTAGAAAAGAAAAAGGTAGCTAGAACTAAACAAGAAATTGTTTAGAATGTCAAACTCCATGACATCTTTCTGGATGAAAGTAGTATGATAAAAGAAGGCTTAAAGACCCTCACTAAAGAACCCCAGAAATAATTGAAACTTGTGTTCACTCACACCAACTCATGAAAATTTATTCTATCTGTAAATGTATGCATCATGAAGGTGCTTTAGAAGTGAATTCTAATGCTAATAACATCAGTGCTACCACTCCTTTTGGTGTGATGGACCACAGGAACTACTTTAAAACACCAGCTTTGCGAACACCTGGAGCTAGAAAATTGAGGGATTCCCTTTGATTGCTTTTATTTACATCAAAGCTGTTCATAAATGTCCCACTCAAGTGACAGAAAATTCAAATCTGAAAGCTACAATCAGTACTTCTTTTCTGACTCAGTACTTTTTTTTCCAAATAATCTTAAAAATCAAGAATCTCTGAGATCCAAAGTTAGGTTATAAAAATTCATTCATCTAATAGAGTGGAACTAGTTTTCAAGAGTGACCAAAATTACGTTAAACATAACTGACAAGGGCTCTGCAGAAAGTTTAGTTTGTGTTTCTCAGATCAAGAAATCTGCATCTGTCTTGGTTCGTAGCTGCCAAAGAGCACCAGGACAGAGTTTGTGCACGGATGGTAAAGTCAAGAATTCAAGCAAGTTTGAAGGAAATCATACTGTAAATTTAACTTCTGTGAATCCATTGTTACAAATAATTCAGCTTATATGGAAATTTTTGAGTACACGACTGCCAACTCTACAAACAACTGAGATACCTTTGTCTGAAAAGTGTCTGAATAGCAGACAGAAAAGGATGGTGTAAGAGACAGATAAAGGTTCTTTCATGCACATTCAGTGGCTATACCAGGATTTGGATCCTTGGAACTCTACAGGGAAACACAATCCTTTCCATACAAATGACATTAGGAATATTGGCCATTTCAGTCATAATCAAGAGCAGATGAAAGCAGGAAACAAGCCTATTTAATGATCTATTCATGTTGCTGTGTAAAAAAGTGTAAGATGGCCTGCAGACAGTGATATAAGGTTTCTGTGATGGACAAGTTTTGCACTGCACAGTACAGGTTAGCCTTTGATGCATTTATGTACTGTTAAAAAATGTACATTTATACAAATCCTTCATACTACTAATCACCTAGAGTCTGAACTGTGTAAAATGGGTCCTTTTATTTTACCATGGCTTTTTCTGTCATGTGTTAAAAATCCTCACCTCTCTTCCAGTAAAGTTGTGTTGTCAATTGATATGTGGTAAAGGCAAGTACTTGTTTTACAGAAAATAGGATAGATGAAAGCACTGAAATGCCTTAATAATGAACAACCCAAAGGAATCTACAGATACAATAAAGTATGAATAAGATCCGATAACACTATGGAGGAATTAAGAAAGCATCTCTTTGCAAAGTTCATTATATATATTTAGAAAAAATATCTCTTCTGAAAGCAGGTTGTCTCACTTTACAACAGCCAAATAGATTCATAACTATTCTATTTTTATAGAAATGTCATAATAATTTAACCTTAACTGAAGGCTAAGGATAAGTGAGTAGTGCATAATATTTTAAAGAATTTAACTTCTGCAAGAAAAGGCAGAGTTTATTAAATACATAAGTTGTAATGTACATAAAATTTATATTCAAATCACTATTATATTTTTGTCTGCCAATTTCACACTATGGATTTCTGCCAGAAAATTAGGTCAAATTATTTAAGATCAGTTTTCATGCACTGCCTCAGGCTCACAGCTAAAAAAATATAGAATCATATTTGTTGCTTTTACATTGAAACAGATTTTTATTAGAAACAATGTAAACCAGAAAGTTTATGTGTTTTATAAATTGCAGCAAACATTAATATCTAATCACTATGCCTTGTCCCTTGGAGCAGCTGAAGGCAGCCATGTTTCCTCACTCAAGAACAGATGCACCACATGCTGGTCTCCTTTTTGTGATAGATGGGCAGGGAGAGTTGAAAAAAACCTGGGTATATGAATGCAACTTGCAGGATGTGTAAGGTTAGAAATGATCACTTCAATTATCTCCATAGTAGTGCTTTTCAACTATTCCAGTGGTATTTCTTCATGGCCAATTGTTGTCTGGGATTTACAGATGAGAAAACATGAGCCTTTCTTCCTAGAAAGAGCTGGACCAAGTCCATCAGCGTGGCTGTAGTATGTGATCTGCCTCATTTCTGTGCTGACACTGTTCTTTTAAGCCATTCAATTTCTTTATTTGCACAGCTGCTGCTTCACTTATTAGTATTCTATAAAGGAGCTGATTGTAGGATAGTTCATGCCAGGACTGCTCTCAAAGACGCTCTGAATGAAGCTGCATACTGCACACCCTCCAACAATGCTCCAGGTGACTTTGTACTTTCACATGACCACATGCATCTATCATGTACCACACATTTCAACTCCTGCTACAAAAATACTCCTCTATTAAGCTGAAGCATACTTCATGACTTCAAAGACAGACAAAAAAAGTCATCATCTTGTTTCCAGTTGCAATAATTTTCAATCAACACTGCTTCTATGCTCCATTTCTAAAGACTAAACTTCCCAGTCTTTCATAGTACTTCCTTGTACTTTGTTTGTATTTCTTCTATCAGTATTTGTGAATAGGAAAAAAAACCCAAAAACAACTGTTTACCTACTGCATGGCTTTCACTGTTACCTTTAGATATTTGGTTTTTCTTTTGACTCTTTCTCCCAGCAGCAACAAAAAGGATGGCTTTGAAAGCTGGAACATATTCCAAACATAAATGAGGTCTTAATTTGGAGTCTACATTTAAAAGTCATAATTTTCCTTACACATTAAGGTCATTGCAATTTTTCAAAAAGACTATATTTACTTTTAATAGTATATTTATTTAGAAATACATTGTGCAATGGTGTCAGCTAGACTTTTATGTTGCTCAGTGTTAGATAAGCAAAACAAGGTTTTGGTACCAAAAAAATTCCAAATATTCTCAACCATCCTAACTGATTAATTGCATATTAGGGAAAAAAAAAATCTGTACAAAAATATTATTTTTATACATATTGGGGTATTATAACAGTATGTTTCATTGGCTCTAATTAATTCTGGTAGCACATCACAGAGAATGCATTCCTGCCAATGTTGGGACAAGTTTGTTTGGTAGATATATATATACATATATATATATATATAAAATAAATAAATAAATTCAATTTTAAAACTTACTCTAAAATTTCTACAATGGAAATTATCATGTTGAGGAAACTTCCCTCTTCAACTGTCCAGGAGCCACTCTGGCAGTCACATCCCTCACCACCTGAGCTGTGACCAATGCCCCTCCATGGCAACATTCTCTACACTCACACATTCAGACTGGGCGTTTTTGTCAGCTTGACCCCAGCTTTACTCCCACGGCAGAGTCTCAGATGTCCAGATCCTTAAAATAATTGAAATTATGAAGTAACTGAATAACCAGATAACAGCTCAAGCTAAGTGCCTCTGAGAAGGCACCCAGAACAAAGGAAACTCTTTTACACCCTCACAGTCTAAACATGGGAAAGTATGGGGACATTGCCTCCTGCTGTGTCTGTGAGTGTCTGCTCCCCTGGCTGTGCCACAGGTCCCTGGACCCTTTTATGCAAAGAGCTGGCAGTCCATGACCTTTTTTTCTGGGGGCTTCTGCCACCCAGAGCTCAACTTGTAACACACTGAAGCTGCATACTGAGAGCTGCAATGAATGTGTTCCTCAGCAGCCATAGGTGCTAACTTTTCTCCCTAGTTTTCTGTGCAAATAGGCATTTACTCAATGTCTTTAAAAAAAAAAAAAAAAAAAAAAAAAAAGTCTTGTTTTGGGCTTTAATTTCAAACTCTAACCCACAAAGGAATTGTTCTTCTAATATCTCTGAAACCATAGTTGTGAATTTTTCATCTCATCAGTTGAAGAGTTCTGAGCCTTTCACCAGTAAAGAAAACTAAAACTTTACACATAAAGGACCATGCAGACTTCAGCTGGTGAAATCAATAGTTAAAATAAACTTACTTTGAGACACCACTGTCTGTGCAAATAGGTTTCTTGTATGCATTCTTCTTTCACAGCTTCCTCTATTTTATGGACTTATTTGTATTTTTGTCATCTATGACATCCTGTAATAACAAGATTCACAATTCAGCTGATTTGGATGAAAAGTACTGCCTTTTGTTTTCTTTAGCATCTAGTTCCTAGGAAGTTCTTTTGATGTACTTATGCATGTCTTCCAATTCACTCAGGACTTTATTGACTAATTCCAGTTTCCTCTTTCTCTAGCTATAGAGATGCTGTTTGCACGAAACCCCCCTACTCCATAAGTTCTATTATTCTTTATATCATAGTCTTTTTCAAATATATTATACTGAGACTAGAAGGAGAAACAGAACTGCAGTTTTTAGCCATTTCTCTAAATATGCTCTTAAATTGCTAATTTGTTTCTTAGTTGTTCAAAATGTTATATTCATTTTTTTTTGAGGACTTCCTAGTATGGGTCTGATATTTTTTTAGAATTGTCTACAATGAGTCTGGAATCACTTTTCCTGAATGGTAGTAAGTTATTTATGTTCTCTCATTGTTTATATACATAGATGTTATTCAATCTGCTCATTATCCTACATTTATCAACACTGGATATCATCTTTTACTGCTCTTTCAGTCTTGTAGACTTGTGCAACTTTTCCCTGCCAGATTTTACTTTTATTACCCTGAATAATTTAATGCTCCCAGAAAACTTTATCACCTCACTACTCACCTCTTTTCCAGAAAGCTTATGAATATGTGCAATATATGAGCATGTGAGGAAATGCAATGTGCAACAAATTTGCAAGTGTATAGCTCCAGCTTCCCCTGGTTTTCCCCCTTTTTTCCACACCACTGCAGCCACTTCATCATCCAAGGACAACATGGGGTTGCAGAGAGACAAAAAATAATTATTCTTCAATTTAGGGATGGAAGAACAGTGCTAAAACCAGAACAAATATTTGCAATAAGTTTTCCAGCATTTCTGGTGGAAATGGTTGTTCCTCAAAGGTAGGATCATGCAGGGCCAGTAGCCCAGAAAAAAACTTAGGTGAATGACTGCTCTGTCCTTTAATATTCAAGTGGGTTTTTTACAGAATGAAATTTGTTTCTTTCTATGCCTTTCATACTAATGTAATACCTCAAAATTACACTTTCATTTTCCTATTTCCAGTGTTAAAATACTACCTGAGAGAGGTGAACTATGCTAGTACCCACTGCATTTTGCTGTTTATTTTCTGGTTTTGGATTGTTGTTTGCTGGTTTTGGGAAATTATCAGAGTCTCAAAACTGTACCAGTTTCAGTGTAATTGTTCCTAAACTGAGCATCATGACATAAATGTCAATGTTAAGAAGGAAGTCCCTGCAGACCATAAAACCCAGTGAAAAATTAATTACAGACACACACACACAGGACACTGGAAGGCAAGGAGAAAAGTGTTTAGAACCTACTGCTAATGTAATCCTATTTCAGATACCTTTAAGTACCAAATGCTACTTTTGAAATGGTATGCTGTTACTAGAAAGTTAGTCAAAAGCACATACTGGGTTTAGGTACATATATCTATTTTAAGTTATGGGCTTAGCTTGCTGTTCTATTCTAGTTCTTTGCTTGGCTTGTTATTGCACTGCTTTTTAATTGAATGTAAATTAAATATTATTGGTTACTGCTCTTGGTTGATATAATGACAATTCAAGGTGGCATTAAATTACAGAAAATCTTTCAATCTGGAATTTTACAGAGATCTTTATGTATTTTACTGAATGGGACCTATTGACTTCAAATTGACTTCAAATTCTCTATTTCTATCTCCAGCTTAGTTAAGATCCTGTGTTGTAATTTCTCAGGTATTTTTCTTGCTACATTACCAAACTTCACTCTATAGCTTGCACTTAAAAATGAAACTAAGAAATATTTCCTGAGTAACAGTGTTCTACTTGAGCCAAGCCAGGTGGGGGGCAGAGGAAGAGCTGCCGCCTTTTCAAAAGTGGGACTTGGTCATGATGAGAAGACAACTGTTTATTAGGTGATTGATTCATGTGCTAGTTTTGCCGGTGGTAGTGTTAATTTTCTTCACAGTATGAAGTTGAATGTGTCGGCCGATAGTTTTTGACTCCTTTAACAAGATGTTCCACCTGTCTGTGCCCTAAATATGTTCCAGGAGGTGAAAAACAAAGATGTGGATCCAGGAAACAAAGAGACTGTTGGGAGCAGGTGGCATGCATGGTGTTATTTCCCCCTGACCTAAACATGATAGCATAAGGTCGGGGGAGAGAGTAAGGCAGTATTACCAGGGGAGTAACAGCTTCTTGCTGCAACAATTCAAGAACACGATATCATCTGGTCTTTTGGATAAGCATTAGTAGTAAGGATAAGCATTAGTAGTAGGGATAATGTTAGTAGAGGTAACAAGATTTCAGAAGACAATATTACAGCAAATAAACCTGCAATTTATACACATAGCCAGTAGGAGTAAACTTTCCCAAAGGAAAAGAGCATTCACAAAACAAATGGCATGTAAAATTTAAATTACTATTTGGTTTCTAAAATTATTTCTCTGGCCAGTGCATCTGATACTTAGATTCTCACACACATTTTTAGGTTTCCTTCTTTCACATGTAAATCCTCTCCAGCTCCATTACGGTGTCTAAAATTTGAAGAAGGGAAAATACTGGCTTCTTATTGTCTGTTTCAGTCTTACACAACAGAACACAGATCCCATCAACATTCATGCAATCAGTGTGGTTATAATCAACCTTCTGCAGTGCTGCTTATCTTTGTCATGGCTAAAACTGAAGTAATTGTTTTTCTTCCTTCTCTCTGTTGAAATGGATACAAAGGCAATGATTCTAAACTATATCCAACTTCTACAATATTATGCCAACCTGTGTGAAGAGATATTTAATATCCTTTAAGTATTAAAGAGTATTTATTGCTAGCATGTGTGAAGAGCTATTTAATACCTAGTCCTTTGTCTCAGATCTGAATTTGTGTATTGGTTTGAAGACTGATTTGTTTAAGTGTTTTAGAGAGAAAGTCTATGATGATCTAACTGTCCCATTAGTCACTTGGTCTAACATTTTCACAACCATTGTTTTCTCACAGTTGTGAAAATTTGGTTGACAATTGAGAAAGGGAAATTGCAGCCTAAATCATTATACTGAAAATAAAATGACGATAAGGCAAACTATTAATTTGTCTTTTTAGTTTTGGAGATAAATGTGTGTATACTTATATATTTGCAGAGTTGTCACTGCTGAGCTCAATATACAAGACACAAAATGGACACAAAACTGGGAATGGGTTAAAACTGCAAATACTTGTGTTGAATTTGAAATGTCATTACACAAAACTCTTTAAATTGTACCTTTAATATCTGAGGGTAGAAAACTGTAATATCTTTGAGATATTGTTTGCAATGGAACAAGCATTCAATGACATACAGAAAAATTCCTATATTAACTTTAATAAAGCTCTCAATAGAATCAAAAGCTTTTATAGATTTAAAAAAACAGTGTGTTTTTAACTGCTGGGTGTTTTTTTAAATTTCATTTTTTCGAGCTCTTGCAAGTCTATTATTAAACATTTGTACTCACATACACATTCACAGAATGTGAATTCCTATAAAACCACCCTGAGACCAAAACATGTGCAAATCCTAATCCCTAAATTCCCAGTCAAAATTCCCAAAACTTTGCAAACCACAGTACCAATGAATATCCAGCCAATGGCTAGATGTCACGCTCCAAGTTTGCAAATCCTCCACATTTCTCTCACGATTTCACCTATCTGCAAATTCAGCTTAGACATGCATTTGTGATTTATTCTGTACTCCCCATTATTCTAGTTTAAAATGATCCAGGCACAACCGCATGTAATTCAGTGACCAGATTAGTTTTGATTGCAAACAATGTGTTGAACATAACTGGAGCCAAAATTTCAAAATTATTCATCAGCTACATCACAACATTCCAATTGTGGTTTTTGTGAAACACTAGTATTTAATTCCAAGGGTTACTGAGGCTGGTGTGTGTGCTGTACGAGCCAAGGTAATAGTGCTACTGTGGGAATACATAGTTACTCAGGAAGTTGTGGTAGGAAAAGAAGTACTGTGTCAAAAAAAAGCCCCAAAATTCAACAGCTAAACTCATCCTTCCTATAACTCACTCTTCCTAAAGACTATGAGGTAATACAAAAAGAAAATTCAATTTGCCAGTGAAAAGTCAGAGAAAAATAGACAAATTAGAGATTCAGATGTGTTTTCAACAAGGAATGTATGTTGCTTAAGAAAAGATGGAAAAGGGGCTACCAAGACAATGGAAATTTTGTCATGGAGCTGAAAATTGCTTCAGAATTGAAGAACTCATTTGATCCTAATGGAGAACCTGGTATTGTCCATTCTACAGGGTGATTTGAGCTGTGGTCGATACTCTGAGACCCCAGAGTATCAATAGTGTTGGATTACTGTCTTTGTATCTGAAGAGAGCTAATGTAGTTATGATCAGAGCACATCCAAATACCAAAAAACAAAACAAAACAAAAATATACTTCAGTACCTCGTTGTAAAAGTAGGGGATGTGATATCAGCAGAAGGAAAACTCCTTTCTTGTACTTCTTTTTAGCTATTTCTACTTTAATTATAATTTTTCTTTTAATTTATAAAAGAAGAAGAGGACGAAGGAAAGCTTTTAAAGGGTAAAGATGATTGCAAAAGAAAGAGGTGTATTTCTGAGGAGAAACACATCTCCCAAAGTCAGAAGAACATGCTAAAAATGGAAATCTATTTCTTCCTAAACTGATAGATGGAATAACAATAACTTACAAATTTTCATAGTTTCCTCCTTTCTTAAAACAGTAATACTTAATATTTATAAGCTCTCTTTATAACTTTTTCTAGATATTCTTGCCTCCCTTTATGTTTATCTTGAGCTGACATGACCTTCATTTTTGGGTGAGGGTATTGTCCATTAACGTGGCAGAAACAATCTCCCCTGTCACCCACTTGTGAGATGGCACATACTAGAGGATGTCTGGCATGTTGTGTGGTATTCAGGCATTCAGATTAGGCACTACAATTTTGTCACACATCTGTTACTGCACAGCTCTTCAGGGCACCTTTGTGGAAACAATGGTGTCTGCCACAAGCTGTGCTAGCTCTTCTAAGAGAGAGCAGTGATATCAATATGGAGCTGGCTGGATGAAGGAAATGCAGAATAAAAACTATGAGCAAAACTCAGGGCTCAATAGCACTAGAAATACAAATCAAGCAACAATGTATTTTTCAATTCTTTATGTAAAAATATGTTGTGATTTATTTAATTGATATAACAGATTGTTGAACCTCTTTAAAAAATTCATTAAAATATATACTAAAGATGGATATTTTGTTCAACTCTCAGCTGTCTTTTTCTCTAGTACTGTGCTTTATATTGTTCTGATGTCTTTGAACACCTTAAAAGGAGAATTTGGAAATTTGTTTGCTTAATTTAGTAATCATTCTATACTTTTGAATACTTATGAATAAGTGTTTATTATGGAAGTCATGCTAAGGTATGTGGAAAATACTGAGGTCATTGTCAGCCAATATGCCCTTCATTAAGGGCAAATTTTGTCTGACAAATTTGGTGACCTTCTGTACTGGGATTACAGTGTTGGTCAATGGCTCAATGTCCAAGTGGAGAGCAGTGACTAGTGACAGTCCTCAGGGGTCAGTATTGGGATTGACACCATTTAACGTATTTTTTGGCCACTTGGACAGTGAAATAAGTGCACCCTCAGACAAGTTTGATGATTGCATCAGGCTGTGAGGTGCTGTCAGCATTCTGGAGAGAGGGGATGCCATCCAGAGAGGACTGACAGGATTGAAAAGCGGGCCTATGATAGCTTCATGAAGTTCAACAAGGCCAAGTGTACAGTCCTGTTTGTGAGTCCAAACCAAAAATACCAATTGGCTGAAGAATGGGTTGAGATCAGCACTGAAGAAAAAGACATAGGTGTGTTGTTGAATGAGAAACTCAAAACAACTTGACAAATGTACTTGCAGCCTGGAAACATGACTGCATTCCAGGCTGCATCAAAATAAGTGTGACTAGTAGGTCAAGAGATGCATTTTCTAACTCTTTACTCCTTTCATGAGATCCTATCTGGACCATTGTGTTCATCTCTGTGACCCCCAGCATAACAAGAATGTGAGCCTGTTGTACTGAATCCAGAGAAGGGCCACAAAGATGATTAGATGGCTGGAGCACCTCTCTTGTGAAGACAGCTGAAAGAGTTGGGGTTATTCAGCTTGGAGGAAAAAAAGGTTCCAGGGACACCTTAAAGCACTTTGCAGTACCTGAAGAGGGTCTACATGGGGACTGGAGAGGGACATTGTAAGGCTCGTAGTAATAGGACAAGGGTTAATGGTTCAAACCAGTAGATTAGAAATTAGGAAGAAATTGTTCACTATGAAAGTTACGAGACACTGGAAGGGGTTGCCCAGAGAACTCATGGATGGCCAGTAGCCAAATATGTTTAAAGCCAGGCTGGATGGGGCTTTGAGCAACCTGATCTAGAGAAATGTGTCTCTGCCTATGGCCGGAGGGCTGGAATCAGATGACCTCTAATGTCCTTTCCAACCTAAACCATTCAATGATTTTGTGATCATCCTGTTATAAACCAAAATTTCTGTACACATTTACTCTCACAGATGTTTTTCTGCTACAAGTATGTGCCTGCAACTGTCAGAAGATAAAGTATAGGAAAAAATTATTTTATCAAACTTTTGCTGTCAATATTTACTTGTCTAGTTTGGAGACTGTGCCTGGAAGAAAAAAAAATAGTAATTCCCAAAATCTGCTTCACCAATGATACAAATGACATAGAAGAAAAAGATCTGTGTGTTTCAAATCCTTTTCAAAACCACCTTATTTTATTTTACAAATCCAAATCTTCTGGGAACTGGGGCAATAGGATGTGTGTGGGAGGTTTGCATGTCTTCTGAGTGACAAAAATGCATATTTTGACAGAAGCACTAATTAATGCTCAGAAAAATTTCAAAGTAAATAACTAATAGGACAGAAAATCCCTGTTGTTTTTGCTTTTGAAATGAATTGTATTCTGGGGAAAAAGGTAGAAAAAGTGAGTAGTATTTCAGTCTTCAAGAATTTAGATAGGTATTTCCATGAACTGAAAGGTATGAAACCATTTTCTAGTCTCACTTTTTCTTAAAATGAATAATGTAGTAATAGTTGGTATTTTCTTGATGTCTTTTTTCATATTAATTTTTCAGAAAATGTGAATTGAAAACTTGCCTATTTTACCTACTGCTTGTCAAAGAAACTGAGGATGTCAGAAATATGAAGATGACAGATTTTGTGGGAGGAAAAAGGCATTAGATTCTCAAGTATCTCAAAAGTCTGCAGTTCTAGACAAAAAGGGGGAGCACTTCTTCAATAAAAACTACTTCTGCAATTTTTTATTCTTAAAGTTAACTATGACCCTCATTCAGTAAAGACATATCTGGAAAGATACTGTTCTTAATGTATTCCTAATGACTGTATTTGTTTGCATCCTTTAATTTCTTTTGGGACTTGTCTGTTTTCCGTAAATTGTTTTCCCAGGCCAGCCCCTATAAACCAACCCAATCAGGAGCATAGAAGGTTCAACATGATAATGATAGTTGTATGTCTTCTGTCTCTCATCCATAAACTCCTACTTACAGGATCTAGTCGTTTGTATAAGAAGGTTTCATTTTCCACAGAAAATTTGAAATTGCAGATCTGGTTTTTCATCATGCTTATTTATGACAAAACCCGTTGGTTTTTCTTGTTAAAATCTGCTAACAGGAAAGGAGCTTGTTGAATGTGAAAGGAAAGAGGAGAAGAGAAGACTGTAGCATGTAGTGTTTTGGAACCGGTTGGGTTAAGAGAGCTGTGAACTGAACTGGAATAGAGAAACAGTTGCAGTGCTGGAGTTGAGATTTTCTGAATGTGACATTATTACGACTTTCCAGAGGCGGAATAGAACACAGGAGTCATAGGGACTGTCCCAGAAGATGTATCATCTATGACAGGCTTCCTTAAAGAAAAAAAGTCTTCTCCCTTAATATGAATCAAACTCAGAAAAATAAAAGCATTTAGGAGCCTTAACTCATAAGCCTTTAAACTATAATTTTCTTTGTCTATTTAAACAGATAGCTTTTAGGGGAAAGAAATTGTTTTATGATACAGTTCATTCACAGTCTGTGGGTCTTTGTCTCCACCAAATGGCACGTTTAATGGCAACCTTGGGGTAGGGTGTTTCTAACAAAGTGTAAATTTCAGGCTGTACATTGTAAGTATGCTGAGTTTATGTCAATAAGTCTCTGTGGCTTCTATTAATGTCATAAAAAAATCTGTATTTTTAAAGTACAAATGTATAATTTGTATTTGAAATATACGGTTCCAATGTATAAGTCCTCAAATCTCAGAAGAATGTTTCCTCATGTTTCCTCACTCCCTAGTATACCAAAGATAATTAGTTCTCAGGCATGTAACTCTCTCTATGTCGGATACATCTGGCTCCTTCAAATACTTTCAGGGACTTTTTAAAACTAGAATTAGATTTAAACTATTGTTTGAGACATATCTTTTTCATGTTTTGTCCAGAAGGTCTGAAAAGAAAATACTCAGCCTTACACTTGTGACATAGTTAAGGTAGAATGTCTTACAGTTTTTCATGTTTGAAAAGAGCATCATGCAGTGCAGATTTGAAATATATCAATTAGTCTGAAAACATGTCTTCATGACATGAAAAAAAAATGCTGGGTCAAATTTTGAGACCAATATTTCACAGCCATCCAGGATACAAGAAAGTATTATTCCTTCTCACTCTTTCTGGCAGATCTCACAATATTTCTTAAGTAGGATTCTGAGCTACAAAACCTAGTCTAAGTTATGCAAGTTTTTCAAAAATTCTTCCTGACCTGAAAATTCAGTATTTTTTGTTTGAAGAACTGACTCTCAGAGGCAGAGAAAAAAAGGAATATTTGATACCTGGAACAAAAAATTCTGTAAAGAATCCATGTATTTTAGAAATATTGGAATGAATTGCAACCTGTATGAATAAACATTTTAAAAAAATTAATAAATGTATTTATCAAATATACACATATTTTGCTTCATGGAGCTACATCCTACATTTGCTGCAGTAAACCACAAAAGTGCAAAATAGCAATTTAAAAATATTCCCAACATTACAAGATTTAATACCATTCATAAATAACTTCAAATTTAGGAAGTTCCTTTGACTTTATTTTTGACATTTTTAAACTTACTTGTATTATCAGAAATGTCAAGAAAATTGCTTGATCGAAATACCCAAAATTATTTTCTATCAATCACCTTTCCCCAGGAGTTGATATTAAAATAATTATATCATGTGACACAATAAATTGTGATTTTTTTAGAGCTGTTCCTGGACTTTTTGGGTTTTCTTACCTTAGAAAAGGTAACATAATGGGAATTCAGTTTAACTGTCATCTAACAGTATTTGATTCCTAATTTCTGGTTTTAAACATGTAGTATGCAATTATAACAAATATTCATTGTATGGAAAATGTGTGTACTAAATATGAATAACACTACCAATTTCTAAGTATCCTTTTGAATTAAGATTCATTTGATTAATGTCTGATGCTAGTACATCTTTAAGAAACAGCAAAATTTTTATTTACAGTAGAACCATAGTCACCATTTCTGTAATGGCAGAAAAAATGAAATATATTCAATCTTCTAAAATTTCAGTTTGAAACTCACCTTTTTTCTCTTATTTTCGATGTATATGCATGTTCCCATACAATTGTAGAAGTGTTCTACAGCATGATATTCATGGGTAGCACATAAATTATTTTTTTAAAGGTAATTAAATATAAATATGTTCTACACTGGACAGAGATGAGTAGACTTTTGTGCTTGGTGGCAGGGATCCACTTTGGTAGCTGGTTTTAAGATAATACTGTTCCTTATGGCTCATAATAGTGTAGAGGGAAACCAAAGTTCTTGGGAGAATAATTATTTTAATACTTAATAAAAGTAATTAAATCAAAGAATTGGCAGCTTTTCTTTACGGGTCATATTTGAATTTTGATGGCATGATGTTCCAAATGTAGCAGAAGTCTTAGCTAGCTGACAAATATTTAAACATTTATTTTGGTATCAAAGGTATATTTTTAATTTTTGCCAATGTCTGAATTCCTAATCAACCATCCTTTGAAGAAAGGCAATCTTCTTTCACTGAACTACTATAAATATATACTCATTTAAGCACTTAGTATAAAAGTCAGTGGAAGATGAATAAGTCTTTTTAACCCCAGGATACCTGCAGACAGCAGAATAATTGCAAACAAATCCAATCCCAAACAGGTCCAATCTCAGAGTTACTGTTTTTCAACATAAGAGTCACTGCTACTAACTATATTATATTGTGGTACTTATGAAGCTCTAATTAAAACAGATTCCAGGCCATTTTCTTAGTTCTATGAATAGTGTGATATGCTAAGAAAATGTGGTTTCTTATAACTTTATATTGTCTTTAAGATTCATGACAATTGCTATGGGAGTTTCCAGACTGAGGTCGCTATTGAAGTCACCAAGCTGCCTCCATAAAGGAGGGAACTTGTCCATTTTACTGTTTCACCACTTTCAAGTAAAGGAACACACACAAAACAATACTGAGCTACAAAATACAAGATGATGCTGAAGAAGATACTACCTTTCTTCTCAGATTTTGAGCAGATGTGGAAGCATTAGCATCTTTCCTCCTGCATTGATAGACCTCAGACTATGTACAGATTGTTTTCCAGTGAAACAGAATAATAAATGCCATGTGGGTCTGAAATATTAGAGTAATTCTAAATAACTTTCTAGCCAGTGGTGCCTGATTTCTGTCTTCTGGCCTATAATAGCAGTTCTTAATTGCATGGTCTTCCAGAGCACAGAGTAAAGCATGGCTATCCAGGAAAACAGTCTGCATAAAGCTCCTCTTCTTCCAGTACTACTGCTTCTTGGGGCAGCAGGGGAAGGATAGAATGACAGGAATGAAAAACAACGGCACTGCTAAGTAGACTTCTTCCTCATGAAGCCTGCTGAACAAAAGCAAAATTACTCCATTTCTCTACCTGTAAAATGGTGTTTGTGGTTCCCCTTAGCGTGTAAGATACCTTGTGATGTACCAGTTATGTGCAGAATATCCCTTCTAAAATGTTTTAGGAGGATTAAGGATGCATCTCTGCATGTTAGGATACTATGAGGCTATTTTATACCAGAAATTATGAGTCTAAAATGCAAAACTTAAACAAATAAATAAATAGAAGTAATCTCTCGATATATATTTTTATTTTGTAACTCAGTCTGAATAAATACACTGCATATGTGATTCCATTTGCATTTTATATGAACTGCCTTTTTGCTCACAGTGACAGTTACATCATAACTATCACAATCCTATGACATAATGGTGCTTTAGTTCATAACATTAAAAGAAATACTAAATGGTCCTGTTTATAAGATATTATTTTCATTAATGTAACAGTGCCCTCTATGTTCCAGAGTTTGTATTGTGGGTAATATTATTTGTATATTTAATAACTTTTTTCTTTTTGAAAAAGGGTAGATTCACCATGCTAATTTTTTTAATGGTGAGTTCTACCAAAATGAACAAGCAAACAAACAAAAAATTTTATAAGCAGGGAGTGAAATGGAAATTTAAATTTCAAGCTGTTAATTGCATTGCAAATAGCTAGTCAGATATAATCTTGTAACAGTAAAAAAAATCCCAAAAAGTAGAGATTTGGTTTTTAATGGGAAAATGGCTGCAAAATGTTTTTCAAATCCTACAATTAACATTTAAAATGTCTCAGAAGTTGTAGTGTATTTGTTTTCAATTGAAGATCATAAACCATCATTTATGGATTTACTGCATACATGAAATCCTCCAAGAGACCTCCTGGTGAAAAAGAAGTAAAGATGAATGATGAGACATTGAGATGTGTATGTCCTCATGTCCACTGAATCTCTATTACACAGATCTGACCAGAATGCATTTGTAAGGGGAAAAAATTGAATGTTCTAATGTTAAGAACATCTCTTGAGAACATAGCTTCTTTCCTGAGAGTATTTCTAAAACAGAAAAGAAGGAAAAAAGAATGAAAAACTCTTTCATAAAAGCTTTCATCATCTACATCATCTGCAGTGGGATCAAGCAGTAAGTGCAAATCATAAGCTGTTATTCTAGGACCAGGAATCCAAAGTTCATTATTCAGTGAAGAGGGAAGAATAATTGTAATGATGGCATTAAACACACAGGGAGGATAGCCTGAGCCCAGGCGGAAAGCATTCTGAAAATAAAGACTAATTCAAACTTCTTCACCTTACTTTGAAACACTTCAGTTTTACAGTCTCTCTCCATTAGTTTTCAGTCTCTAAACACCTTCACAGGAAAGAATGGGAGAACAGCAGGGTACTAACCCCAATTTATTTTTCTACGACTGCTGCTACAATTTAGTGCTCATAATACTTCTGAACTTCTAAGAGAATATCTCTTGTTTAGAGGTGAGCTGAAATGAGCTCACAGTAAACTAGCTGCTTTAAATATTCAGGGCAACATTTTCCTCAAGCTTATGAAGACAAAGAGGAGACGGGTAGAAAGGTTAATATATTTCACTTCAGGTGAATTGTTGCTATGAAGGAAATCACTTTGCTGAAAATCAAAGCTTTTTGAACTAATAGATGTCTTACAGTATTACAGAAGGAAGGTTCCTGAAATAATTTTTGGTAAAAAATATTTAAGACCCAAAGCAAAAAGCATCTACTAGATACATTATAACAGAAACTCATTGAAACTGTCTCTCTCTCTCTTTACTAAATGTCAGTATCAGTGACTCCTAAGAAACCTCAGAAATAACAGTCTCATTACTGAGTGTGGGACTTTCTAACTGCCCAAGGAAAATTCATTGTTTTCTTATTTTTCATACTTTATATGCAGTTGTAACTAGAGTTAAACAAAATCCCACAAATAGTAGAACTGGATTAGAAAATATATAGAACAAATATGACAGAGACACATTCTATAAAAGAAACAGACTCTGTATCCTCCAAATAAGCGAGTACAAATACAATGGTGGTCTTCAAAATCATTAATGGTGATGACTGCAACTAGAATATTACTAAAAGATGCTTTAAATTATTGCTTCTACATTTAGATATAAGTACATATTTTCAATTTTCTGTTCTCTTTTATTTCTTAGTGGTTTTTTCACTCACAGATTTGAAGGGTGATGCATTTTTTACAGGTAGGTTGCAGTGATAGGAAATATTTTTATGCTACACTACCACTTGAAAAGGTCCAGTCAATCCAAAATAATTTGAAATTGTGGTCAGACTCTCTTCAATGTATCCTTGTTTCTGACAGACAAAGGAGCTCTCTAGTACATTAATCATTGTGCATTGTATTCTCCCACATTAAATAGTAATTGCAAGACTGATAAGAATTGTAAGGTGGCTTAAAAATCTCTGGCAATAATTTCTCGAAACAGATAAAGGAAATATTACATCAGAATGCAGAGACAGTCTCAAGATGTTGGAAAAATTTTTAGCTAGAATATTTTATTAGAAGTTGTTTTCATCCCACAAGGGGAAAAGCAGGAAAGCCTGAATATCAATTGTATTCTATGTTGTTAGAGTCAACCTTGTTAGGCTGAAAGAAGTTATTATGGATTTGTAATGATAGATTACCTTCTACTGCAGAAGGACTGTGCACAAGCATGATTTCCGATGTCTCCTTAATGAAGAGACCAGTCATTGCTGAAAGCAAGCTAAAACAATCTGAAGCTGAAAGCACTTTTAAGATTTCCAGGCTATTAATTTTCACTGTTTAATAAATATACTTAGTAGACCGGGTATGGTACCATAAAGAATAATATGCTGAATGGGTCAAGAACTGGTTAACAGACTTAAAATGAGCTGCCAGTGGTTAGTCACTATTATGCAAGAGAAGGGGGTTCCACAGGGAACACAGGACACGATCCAGTGACACATAATAAGGAACTAATTGTGTAATCACCAGCAATAAAATATGTGGAAGACAAAATATTTATCCCAATGGTAAATAATAATGAGAATGTAGATGCCATAAAATAATCTGAATAGTTTGGTAAACCATGTATATTTAAATGAACTATTTCTAATTCAGCCAGATAAAAAGTTATTTTAATATCGGAATTTGCAGAATAAGATTTTTCCCCCAAAACAAGGAGATTCAAAAGACCTAAGAGTCCTAGCAGCAAGATAACCAGCATTCAGAACAAAGCTGTAGCAACAAGAAGTAATTTTCCTCTTGGAGAAGGAAGAGAAAACTTAACTAGAACACATAGTTGATTTTACCATTGCAGGTAGTATTATCAGTTTATTCTCTGTAATTGTGGGTTTTAGATATTTTAGAAGTAGGATAAAAGTCAGGCAAAGTTCATGAAAAAAAAATATTAGCAAAAATGATGAAAGCACCAGAGAAAGTACCTTAAAGTGAAATATAGAAAATATTAAAAAGAAGATTGTAAGGTGATTTGATTGCAGTGAGTTAGTATCTTCACAGAAAAAAAATGCATTAAGCTCTACTGAGTTCTTTTATCTTCTGCAAGACATGGTAACAAGAACCAGTAGCTGGAAATTGAAACTAGATATTCACATTGGAAATAAGTTATGTATTTTCTTCAATTATAGAATAAAATCTATGAATGCTAGTGACAGGTTTTCTCATCGCTTGACATCTTGAAATCAAGACTGGGAGGCTTTCTAAAAGTCTGTTACATCCTCATATGGTATTAAAGAAAATTTTTCTGCTTAATTTAAACCATGATATAATTTAAGGACAAGAATCATTCAAGGATTCAAACAAAATGGTCCCTTGTAGAAATTCCATATGATTTACAGTCTTATAAAATTGCATCTTATATTCAAATTGATAAATTCCATTTGTTGTTATGATAATATAGAGTGGGAGTTACCATATTACAAATTTTCTTTCCAGATGATCACTTTGTGGTATGCAGCTTCTGCAATGTCCTCAGGAAGCTGTAGAACTCTAGAAAGAAATGCTAAACTCCCTCAAATAAAATGAAAGTACTTTCTTTCTCTTCCTTACTTGGTGGCTGGATTTTAAAAATAAATAATGCCTTCCACTTTTTCTTACTCATCATCTCCTCAAGCTCTGCACCATAACCCTCCTGTCTGATCCTTGATTTGCTGCTTCTGATGTTAAAATTTCTTTGTCTTGGCCTTCTTCCACTGGCAGCATTGACAAGTATTTTCAGTCTCAGATGTTTCCTGGATTATTATTTCTTTACCTTTCAAAAATAAACTGTTGGCACCTTGTGGTCTGTGCAGATCTCAAAGATTAAAGTCTATTTCTACTTTATGTAGGAAGAAAGACACAAAACCCCTCTAAACTTTTAAAATATAATCACCATGAAGTTGGAAAATATCTGAATTTTATTTTATGAATACTATATTTGATTCTACCTGTGTCTCATGTTGCTGACCACCTGTTTTTATGTCATTAATGCTAAAGGCATATGAAAGCACTGTTAGATTGAAGAAGAAAATCAAAATAACAAACCAGTCAGAAACATCCTCAAAGACAACATTGCCAGATGTATAGCTGTGTAGGACATCTCAGGAGATTTGACAACTCACAAAAAAAAAAAAAAAAAAAAAAAAAAAAAAAAAAAAAAAAAAAAGAAAAAAAAAGTTGTCCTGTATACTCTTTCATCAAGGTCATTTAATAATCAGGGGTGCTTCTTACTTTTGATACTGGAGGCTCTGGATTCTTTTCACACTTTCATCTCCTTTAAGAAAGCTTTAAAAATTCTTGTATTCAGCCAAACCTAAGAAACTCCTTTTTTTTCTTATCAGAGGGACACTATCAATGGAAGTCTGTGCAGTTCTGTTTTATGATCCAGTCTCAGAGACAAGCTGGTTAGTCAAGACTGAAAAGAGTGCCTTGTTTGTGATGCCTTATGAAGGCTGACCAAGAACAGAGGCTAGATGAAGTTAAAGAATAAAGTAGGTATTTATTAGAAGGCCTCAATGGATCCACCTTGGGCAGTACCAGAGCCCAGCCAGGGTTACACCCAAGATGAACCCAAAATGGTCAGAAAATGGATGACCAGTCATGAGGTATCTCACTTTTATAAGTTCTAGTCCATTAGGATATTGGAGTTAATTGTCCAGTTACAGCTTTAGGTTATGAAGTCCCATCCTTCTTGTTTTACTTTCTTCGTTCCACTGTTGTTTATGCTCTTGGGCCTGAAATTTGGATGGCTGTCTTTAGTCCCAAGTTAGAAAAGGAATTGTTTTGTCTACCTACTCTGTAAAGGGAGCTTATCACCCCTTAATATTAAGCTCAGAACTACATACTAAAGCAGTACAGAATCTGAAAAATATAACAGCTAATACCTAAGGCATCATTTGAAGAATGGCCTGTGTGTTCTCTGGGGTAAGGCAGGCCATTTAGGATGAATCAGAAGAAGCTGATAGGAACATGTTTTGGACAATTGAACGGAAAAATTTATGATGTCTTGATTTGAAGAAGCTGTTTTAGAGCCATTTTGAGAAGATATTTTGAAACAGAGATCCCAGGCTAGATTTGGTGACATAACAATATTTGTTATCCTGGGATCTATAAACCAGGATTTGGATCAGAGTTAAGCAATCTATAAACCCGTTCCTAAAAGGTGATAGAATGATAACTAATATCTGTATGAGGGATGATAAAATATTGGGCAAGAACTGTAATTCAATCAGTCTGTGGTGTGCAATATTGCCTCTATTCCTCTTTCATGACAAGTTTTGAAGTTTTGAACTTTCCTACAAATGTCCTAGAATTATTATTTTTATTTTTATTTTCTCATATACTTGAGCTCAGGGTTACATCATGGAGAACTTTCTTATCTTAGGAAGGACTTTACATGACAGAAGATTATTATCTTATCCTTGGTTAATCTTTCCCAAAAAAGTAATTCTATCCTCTCAATATGTTTCTTTAATATTTTTTCAAATCTCAGTGCTCATATTAATTTATTTAATTGATCAAAACTCTTCTTCAGGAATCATGCCCAAATGTGTTTCTTGAATTATGATGCAGAACAGGAGAAAGATAATTTCCTGCATTTTCAAGATGACATTTTTATTTATTTCAGTACATTTGTCTTTTTTTTTTTTTTTGTAACCTATTATTACTTATGTTCATAAGTCTCATGGTAATTTTTGTTCCATAGAAATAAAAAAAAGTTTTATTTTCCCCAAATACTGGATTAAAAAGACAAAACACTAAAATTTCACTGAGCAAAAGGACCCTCCTGAGATGTACACAAAGAAATAGCTTAAATCTGGAGGCAGCATAAACTCTTTGTGTGGTCACAGCTATACACAAAAACATTTAGCAGCCTCTATGTCATTGCTATAGGGCTAATGCTGAAGGCTGATGTAGTCTTTGCTGTGGGCTGGATTGTGACCACTACTCTGTTTTAGTTTGCTTTAACATCATTAATATAGGGAAAGAGTAGTTAAAAAAAAAAAATCTGGGCTATTGGGAAAAAATATTTAAGATTTGTGAAGACTTGTCTACTATAATTGTATGATTTTCTGTCAACCCTTTTCCTCAGAGCAGCTCTCTGACATTCTAGCCTTACAGTGGGAAATAAAAGAGCTGAAACACTTGAATGTTTGCTGGACTGTTGCAATACCTCACAGGTTTAAATGTCACCTGTTAAATTAGAGTATGTTTTTCCTGTTGCAGATGTTTCAGTAAATAGGACCAAAGAAAGAAAAAAGCCATGAAAAATCCCAATTTATGTATTTTGCTCTATCTACTGCAACTCTGTGTGAAGGAAATTTGTATCTTTGTTTCTTTACACTTATTAATTGTTTGAATGCATATCTGGGTAACAATTCATCAATTTTCCCTGAAGTTTAAGGAAAAAAGATTCAGATGTTTCTAAGACAGAGTTCTGAAAAACAATCTCAGTCCAAATTAGTGCTATTTAGAAAAGACTTTAGTACAGTGATCAGGCTGCTATTCATATTTTTAAGAAAGGATGTCAGCTGTCTAAAATTAAACATCAAAGAGCAGTTTAGATGTCCTAGGTTGTCCATCATGTTTATATGTGTCTATAACACTACAGGGAAGCAGCTGTGGGGAAGAGAAAATATGAATGAAAGCAAAGGGATGTGCAGGAGTCAAATATGAGCAAAGTACTTTGTGAAGTTCTGACCTAGTTCAGCTTCAGCCTGGCAGGATACCCTTTAGGCATAGGAAGTCTCCTATTTGTGGAGTCATGAAGACGTCTAGCAAGAAAGATTTTAATTTCAGAATAGTCAGGTAAAGAGATATACATACAGAATAAATAACTCCAACTTCAAATTTAGCAGGAAAGGAATATGTAAGTCTTTTACCCATGACCTAAATAATTGTCCTGATAATGGCTATCCTCCAGCATCCTGCAGTTTCTCGCTTTATTTTATCCACAAAAATTTAAATTTCCAAAGGGTCTGATTTAAATCTAGTGTCAAACAGGGACCATTTCTGAATACTCAGAAACTGGTTTACACCTAAAAAGTGTTTACCAATTTACTCAAAAATTAAAAGGCTTTTGCTACATAGCAAGTAAAAACATCAAAACACCCAAATATTTAGAGCTACATTCAACATGTTATTTAAAAATATTAGGCATGCTAAATCAATTTCAGATTTATTTTATAAGCCCTTGTAGTGTCAAGGTTATCATTAGGTAATACTATGACAATGTGTGAGGAAGAAATCACACAGAAACATAATTATTAACCCTGGTGGTGATAGTAGGACAATATCTTGGAGGCTTGCCGCACTCAAAGCTTCTGCAAAAGCACAGTCCCTGATCTGAAGAGCTCATCATCTAAATAGATCATGCAGCAGTGGAAAAGCAGCTCTACAGATTAACAGAGCTCTCTGTTGTTGCTGAAAAAAAATCACCACATATTGTTCAGTGTTTAATTCTGTATTTGCAGACTCACACTGAACCAACAGCTTCTGAGGTGATATCATGGTCATAGGTTAAACATCAGTATGTTTTATTTTTGTTGCTCTTTCTCTCCCATGTGGAAAGCATATCCCTTTGCTTAAATGCTTCTTCTTAGTGACTGGTATCATATTTCATGTACCCTCAATAACTTCCAGCAGTATCCAGCAAGATGAAACCTACTTCAGTATTGACCTAATTTCAATTGGGCTGTATGTATGCTAGTGTGCATGATTTTTATGTCTGATTTCATATTATTGCTTACTATTATGATTCTAGCACCATGTCCCTTTATTTTATCTCTTTTTCAGCTGTGTTCAATATTCCTTTCCAGATAATATCACACTGATTATCAGTGAATTCCATTAATTTGCTCTTTGCTCTTTTAGATCACAAAAGATTGGAATTCAGAAGAGACATCACATGAGCTTTATGTATTCCAGTAAAAGCCTTTCAACATATTCACATTTTGCCATTGCTCATTAGCTTCTGTTTATATTTCTTCAGACAGCATGCAGTTCAATTGAAAATACCTAAGCACTCTTATCTGAGTAAATATTGTTATGTATTTTGCAACAATTACTCACTATCAGACATGTCTGCCTAGATAATATTCTCTACACAGAAAATAATCAAATCAAATAATTTCAGTAAAACTAGGAACTATTTCATGCCAATGGTTACGTATTTTATCCATGCAAGATATAATAGCGTAAAAATGTAATCATTCTAAGTGCATGTGCTAATCTTAAATATTGTTCTGTAAATCTACCCAGCTACATAAAATATAATAGTATTACAACATACTTATTGACACAGCTGTGTCAGCTGTATTACTGCCACAAAAAGAAACGCTTTTAGCTTTCTTCCTCTTAATCTGCTGGTGCATTTTCCAGCTTCAGGCGGTCATTTTCAATCCTTGTGCATTTATTTGCAGCATAGTAGCCTAAGGACACAAATCAATACAGATATACAACAAGCATGTAGAGATGCACAGATATGTAGATATTTGTGTGTATGTGAGTGTACAATTTTAGATATCATGAATTTGTTTTTATACAGATATTTGTATTATATTCAAGATGCAGAACACATTTGAGCATCTATGTAAAATATTCTGGTATTTTACATCTGCAGTGAGGCTGTAAGTCAAGCTGCTATTTTCACAAGATTTCCAGGTGAAAATTCTCATAATTCCAGTATGGCTGTACAAAATTCCACTTGTTACCTCTCTTGTATTCATGGCACAAAAATATGAATACAAATACAAATGTAATTGCATCACATTTCCTAAGCTCTTAGTACTGTTGCATTTCAGAACAATCCTATTATACCTGTAGGAAGCAGATGTAATGAAATTGCCAACAGAAAAGTCATCCTTACTTTATTTTCTATGAGAATAATTTCACTATGCAGATGACACCAAGCTGGGTGGGATTGTTGACCTGCTGGAGGACAGGAAGGCTCTGCAAAGCAATCTGGACAGGGTGGATTGATAGGATGAGTTATGTGAACTTCATCAAGGCTAAACATCAAGTCCTGCACTTGGGTCGCTAGAAACTCATGCAGTGCTACAGACTTGGGGAAAAGTGGTGAGAAAGCATCCTGTCAGAAAAAGTCCTGGGGTATTGACTGACCATGTCTAAACATGAGCCAGTGTGTGCTCAGTATATTGAAGATGGCCATGGCATCCTGGCTTGTATCAAAAACATTGGGGCCAGCAGGACCATGGCGCTTATCATCCCTCTATACTCAGCACTGGTGTGGCCACACCTGAAATCCTGTGTTCATTTCTGGGTGGCTCACGGCAAGAAGGACATTGAGGAGCTGGAGCATCTCCAGAGGAGGGCAACAGAGCTGGGAAAGGAGCTGGAGCACAAGTCTGATGAGGAGTGGCTGAGGGAACTGGGGCTATTTAGCCTGCAGAAAAGGAGGCTGGGGGGAGTCCTTATCACTCTGTACAACTACCTTACAGAAGGTACCAGCAAAGAGGAAGTCAGCCTTTTCTCCCAGGCAATGTCAGGACAAGAGGAAACATCCTCAGGTTGCAGCAGGCAAGGGCTGCCAGGCATTGGAACAGGCTGCCCAGGGCAATGGTTGAGTCACCATCCCTGGGGGTATTTGGAAAAAATGTCAATCGGGCAGATCCTTTAGTGGTGGACTTGATAGTGCTGGGTTACTGTTGGACTCAATTATATTAGGAGTCTTTTCCAACCTAGTTGATTCTATGAGTCTACACTAATGTGAGGAAAAAAATGTAGCCAATTTTATTATGAATTACGGAATTTATCTTAGTGGAAGTAAAATTTTTTTTCTATGTAAAAAGAAGGAAAACTCATGCCACAGGACCGGGATTGCTTCAAATTGTTCAATATGGAGCTACAGTGAGGTTAAAAGATGAAGAGAGTTCCCATCGGAACAAAGACCTCCTTCTTTTTCATTGTCTTACTTCATTAGAGCTAGTTGACATGAATTCAAGAGTCATACACATTTCCTTGGGCAGGAACAGCATTCAGTACTATTCTTTAAAGGTCCACTTTACAGTGCCAGAGGGTTTCAGGTACTAAAAATTTTATTTTACTTCATATACTAAATGCATACAGAGAGGCACCCAAAACTACTACTGCTAGTCTGTGAACATGTAGGTATGGAAATACATACTACAGCAGGAACAGGGAAGGAACAGAAAGAACAGCTGCACAAGCAAATGGAAACAAAATGTGATAGTCAACTGAATAAAGACGCTGAATTATTAGCTTCACTCTCCATATTTTCAGATGTAGAACATTTTATTTGCAATGATTCCTTAAATTATTTATAGGATTAAATTAGCTACAGTTCTAAAACACATAATAACATTTAATAACACTACAATAACTTCTAAAGTGACTATTACTGAAAAAACATGCCAGATTGCTGAATAATAGAATTTTCATACATTAAAAACTTGAAATATCGTGTTTAAAATTATTAGCTTACATGGTTTTTGAATTGCAATAGATGCCAGTTTCAATAATAAATGTCAAATTTGGACAAATACAAATTACATTCTAGTATAATGGAGGTAAGTGCCAAGCAGATTTTACCAGGGAAATTTTTAGGGGCAAGAGCATAGCAGAACATCTTTTTTGTCTAAGAAAAAGTGTTTTTCTCCAGTGACTAGATGCCATATTACAATTCACCAACATCATTCACTACCATTCTCTAGGTTTGGCCATCCAGCCAGTTCTTAACCAAAGCAAAGAATGGCCCTGTCCAAGCTGGGGGCTGCCAGCTTTTTGAAGAGTATGATGAAGGAGGCAGTGTCAAAGGCTTTGCTGAAGTCCAAATAGGCAACATCCACAGCCTATCCCTCATCCTCTATAATAATGGTCCAATATGGATCCCTGAGGGACACTTGTCATTGATGTCCATCAGGACTCTAAGACATTGACCACTAGGCTCTGGATGCCACCATCTGATCACTTTCTTTTCCGTCTAAGAGTCCACTTGTTAATCCATCTCTCTCCAATCTAGGGAAAGGGATTTTGTAGAGGACCGTGTCAAAGGCGTAACAGAAGTTCAGATAAATGGAAATTTAACCTTTCACTTGTCCACTGAGGTAGTGACTCCATCTTAGCAGGTTGGTCAGACAGGGTTTTACTTTGGTAAAGGTGTACTGGTTCTTCTGAACCATCTTCCTGCCCTCCATGTGTCTTAGCACAGCTTCTGTGAGGAATTGTTCCATGACCTTCCTGGGGACAGAGGTCTCCAATATCATGGAGAATGGTTTGGCTACCACATCAGCCTATTCCCTCAGGATTCTACAATGCATCCCATAGACTTATGAATATTCAGATTCCTCAGATGGTTATGAACCTGATCTCTGCTTACAGTGGGAAGCTCTTTGTTCTTCCGGTCCCTATCCTGCTTGGTACCCATTTAAGAGGTATGGGAAAAGAGTCTGACTTTGAAAACTGAGGCAAAAAATTTGTTGAGTACATCAGCCTTCTCCTCATCTGTTTTTACCAGTTTTGCAGCATTGTTCATGAGGCAGTTATGCCTTCTTTGTCTATTCTGGTTAACATACCTGTAGAAACCCTTACATTTTTTTGTGTCCCTTGCAAGGTTCAATTCCATCTTTGTTATGGCCTTCCTCATCCCATCCCTACACAACTGTACTTCATCTCTACACTTGTCCTAGATTGTCATCCTAGGTTCAATTGTCTATGGGACAGAAGGGCTTCTTTCCCTTTAGTTTGACCAGCAGATGCCTACTCAGACATTCCAGTGTCATGACTTCCTTACCTGATTTCTTGCTCCTGGGAATTGTTAGCTTTTGTGCTCTGTGGAAAAATAGGTACACAAAAAGCTCTTTATATATTTAAGGTGTGTATTTTATTCCTAACTATTTACAATTCTCGAATAATATACACCCATATAAAAGATCAGAGTTGGTTTACTTGTTATTAAGTTTCTAGTAGTGACTTACCAGTCCGTTTACACAACATCTGATCCAGGCATCATTAGGACATGAAACTTAATTAGTTTAATGGGACTTGGATGATCTCCCAGATGTCGTAGCAGTGACACCTTTTTTTAAGTCTTCTGGTACATTTCTCTGAGCAGCAGAGATGCCTGAGTAAATTTCTGCCAGCAAAAGTGACAATTTCACTGTCCATTCTCCTACTCTTGTCAGAATCCTTCCCTCCCTTGTGTTACATGGATTTGAGGATACCTTGCTGAGCCAATTCTATTTATCAGCCTGGTAAAATGCTGATAAGCTACAGTTGTTCTACAGTTTTGTAAGCATTTTTGCTGAGCTACCGAAATGAAGTCACTCACAAAAGCTTCAACAAAACATCAAGGTGAGCTGAGCGAGGACTGTAGAGACAGGACTGAGAGAAAAAAAAATGATATCGAGAAGAACTCCCTGTTTTTGAATTTGCAATCTCGCAAGCTAGTTCCCTCCAGCTAGTGATAGTACTTCTGTTAACATAAGTTCTTGTTACTTATGCAAGATGTGGATGATGTTCTCTTCCATCTCTCCATCCTGTCAGTGTTAATGGCTTCAGAGACATGACCCCATTCTCTGAATTATACTCTTGAAGAAAACATTGTAGGCCAGAAATGTTTCAATCTGGCATGAATTTTTAAGAAAGATGAAATAATAGAAAATTAGTGAAGAGCTCATTTGGTATAAACCAACTTTCCCAGTTCAGGATCATGACACAAAAATCAGTGGGTATTACCCGCTGGTAGTGGCAAGAAGACTTCACACCCAGCTTCCTGCGACCATCAGTAAGTAACCAATGTATAAAGATAATCTCAAGTAGAGGTCTTTGTGACCCGCTAATTCAACACTCATGCAATAGAGAATCTGCCTAAGCCTCTAAGATGATCTGAGCGTGTGTAAACTTAACAGAAAACAAAAATTAGCCATGATTAAAACATTTTTCCAAAGTCGCTGACTATGGCTCTCTGTCTCAGTACACAGTAATTTAATAAAGAGAAAGTACAATCTTGGAGAAGCTAAGGGTGAACAAAAAGGAAAAGAAACCCACTGTTTGCATTAGGATGGTGTACCGTTACACTTTGAACACACATCCTTTTCTAGTTCTACATTGCCTTATGGACATATCCATCTGCTTATCACTGCCTCTATCAATCTTGACTCCCAGGCAGAATTTACTGTCAATCTGAAATGCGAGAAAAGCTGCCAAGACAGCTTCAGTGTTCCGTCTTAGGAAAAAAACCTTGCATTTAAACCCATTAAGTTAACCTATCTCAATTTCACTGCAATTTTCACATGAAGAGCTCTGCTGAGAAGTTCTGAGTGATAGTTCATAGGGAGGAGATCTGGCATTGCAGCAATAAGCAGCAGGAAAAGTAACCCTTCCACCAGTTTGCAAAGCACTCTTCTACCTGAACACTAACAGGCTATCACAGCAGCACAACTGACTATTGCTCTACAATACTGGGCCTGTAACTATGTTTTGGTATGTGTAAAGATAATAAATTAATTTCTCTTTGACAATACTGAATGATTTCATTTGGACTGAGTACGGGCAAACAGAGCATTGAGGACAGTTTTTGGATCTGTGAATACTCAATGAAAAGCATTGACAAGGTTGTTACCAAACTGACAGATTACTGAGGTACATAAAAGTTCACTTATTCATCAGCCCAGCAGTCCTTACCCAGAATTTAAAATAGGACTGATTAACATATCAGCAAGAGATCTAATTTTCTATGTTAAAAGGTTGAAATTTTACACTTTTGTTTTCACACAGTTCAGATATTCATCTTTGGTTAAGATATTGTTTTACTCATATTGCAAAAATATAATACCATTGAAAAGTAAGAATCAGTAACTTACTTAATTTTCTGTTCAGATTTTATTGTTGAAAGGGACCTCAGTACCTTATCTGGTCCATGTTTTGCCCAAGTGTCTCTTATATGTACATAGATCTTTCACATTTGTCTTCAATTCTTTCACAATTTTCTCTTCTACAGTTCATTTGATGGAATTTCCTAAAATATCCACAGAATTCTCCAGTTTGATAATATTGTACTGTTAGGAATAAGGTAGGATGGGGATGAGGTGGGGGAGGACCCTCAAATTTATAACACGACTTGTAAGCAAAAGTTCATTGGTTGAGGAAGAAAAATAATTAATTACAACTCCAGTTTTGCAGCCTCTCCTTTGCCATTTTGTGAAGATATTGAAGGCACTGGAAAGAAAGGGTTTCATTTCATTCACATTTCTACTAATCCAATTACCTCCACTAAAACTTTGAGATGAATCAGCTATACAGTGTGTTAGGCTACATAATAGAAGTTTCTGCCCTATTCAAAGGCACAATTCAGCTTTTTAATTTTTTGTTTTCTATTTCTGTATTCTGTAGAACTCCAATAAATCCTCCTTTTGTTCACTCAGAAGTGAATATGACTATGGCTGTGAGAGAGGGGTGTTATTCCATAGTATTCTGAGAGGAATTGATCTGTGTTCTTGTAAGAGGAAGAATAGCACAATCACAATCTAAAAGAAAAAAAATACATCAGAGCATTTGTAATCAAATCAAAATTCCATTCTTTGAAAGATGCTATTGATTTTTAGAAATTTCAATTGAATTATAAGGAAGAGATTACCCTGTTTTATTTGACAGAGGATCCAAGCATTCATCCTGTGTATCGAGCTACTCTGATGTCACTTTTCCTGAGGTAAAGAATTTCTCATATCAGGCCCTTCTGATCCAAGATCAGATACCTGAATTTGCATTTCCTCCTTCCTTAACCAGTGCATTAATCAAGAGATTGAAAAGTGTGTGAATTTATTTCTCATCAAAAGTCATTACCGAACACCATATAGAACACTATTTTTTTTCTCTCCAACCTGAAGCCTTTTTTTCTATTGAAAAATATGCAAGAAATCTTTTATTTTGAATACCTTTCCAAAAGATATTTTATTTGCTTTGATGAGAAAAAAATGTTTTGAAGGGTAAGAAAGCATCACAAAAGAAAATTTCAATTTCTGTACAATTGCTATGAGAATACAAGCTTAAAAAATTGCATTTAATAATTTTAGCTTGGATTTGCATGGTGAATATGTTAAAATCAAATAATTTTGCACAAAACCAGAAAGTACACCAAGTGTATGCAAGGACCAGCAGCACTCAACCACATTTTGTCAGTAAAACTTGATCAACTGCTGCTGAGAAGGTGTGTTCTGCCCATGTTCCAAAGAAAAAACAGAATTCTTGAGAAGAACTTGTGCATTTGGCAGGAAGAGGAAGGAAAATTATTCACTGGGTGTTATTTTCCAAGCTGGTTGAATCATTGTGCTAATAACAACAAAGTTGTGGGTTTCATCCCTATATGGGCCATTCCTTTAAGAGATGGGCTTGATGATCCTTGTTAATGGATGATCCTTCTAACTCAGACTATTCTGTGATTTGCTGACAAAGCACTACAGCCATTAGCAAAAGCACCGTGTACTTCTCCAAACTCAGTT
Source organism: Onychostruthus taczanowskii (assembly GCF_017590055.1). Classification (NCBI taxonomy): domain Eukaryota; kingdom Metazoa; phylum Chordata; class Aves; order Passeriformes; family Passeridae; genus Onychostruthus; species Onychostruthus taczanowskii. The sequence goes on from NW_024500905.1 coordinate 6,346,744, forward strand.
TGCATAAATTAAGACTGACTTTTTTTTCCCACTACTTCTCAGACAGCTTGATCCTCGCTAAACACACTTCATCCCCTCACAGCTCTTAGCACACCAAAATCATTACCAAACTGGGACTCCTAAAGCTTGTTATGATTTTTGTCCATAAAAATATGGTTTTCTGATCCTATGCTACATTAGAGAAACTTTCTAATACTACTGCTCCACTTGTTCAACTGAACAAGATGAAAGAAAAGGCTGCATTTAAGAAAAGCTACCAAATAAGAATAGAAAGAAGAGAGAGACTAGGGGGAAAAGCTAAGGAAGCACACGGAAAATTGGAGCAACCAGATAGGAAAGATGTACACAGAGGGAATGGGAAGAAAAAGACCTTGTGATCTGGGGAACCACAATGAAGAGCTGTCATGGTTTGACACTGGCCCAATGCCAGGCACCCACCCAAAGGAAGGAATAGGAATAAAATGTAACAAAGCTTCATAAGTGAGATAAGAACCAGGAGAAATATGTCAAGGGCAAAACAGGCTCAAATTTAGTTGCAAAGTGAAATTTAATACTAACAGAATCAGAAAAGGATAATGAGAAGTAAAACAAGGCCTTAAAACCCCTTTTTTTTTCCCCCAGCCCCTTCCCCCTTCCCACCAACAGCAGAGGGAGACAGGGCATGGAGCTTTTGGTTAGTTCATCACTGAGAATTTCTTCTGCTCTGCAGTCCTTCCCCTGTGAGACCATGGGGTCCCTCACACAAAAGTTCTCTGTGAACTTCTCCAGCGTGGATCCAATCTCACAAGCAGCAGTCCCACTGCACCTGCTGCAACATGAGTCCCTCCCACAGGCACACAGTCCTCCCAAAACTGCTGCAGCACGGGCCTCTCTTTCCACAGGGCGCAGTCCTCCAAGGCCAGGCTGCACCAGCAGGGGAGCAAGGACCCCCTCTCTCCACCCGGTCTCCTGCTGGATCAGAGCCTTCTCCAGGCATCCACCAACTCAAGTGTGGGCACCTCCCCCACAGTCTGTGCATGGATCTCTGCGTTCCCTGTGGATCCCCACAGGCTGTGGGTTGATCTCTGCATCCCCTGTGGATCCCCACAGGCTGTGGGTTGATCTCTGTATCCCCCATGGATCCCCACGGGCTGCAGGGGCACAGCTGCTTCACCATGGTCTCACCATGGCCTGCAGGGGAATCTCGGCTCCAGTGCCTGGAGCACCTCCTCTCCACTTGCTGTGCCCACATTGTTTCCTTGCATGTTCTCACCTCCTCCTCTTCTCGGACTAGAAGCAAAACCCATGACTTTCTTTTGATTTTCTTCTTAAATATGTCATCACAGAGGCATTACCAGCCTCTCTTCTTGGCCCAGCTTTGGCCAGCAGCATGTCCATCTTCAAAGCCATCAGCCATTGGCTGTGCCAGACATGGCGGGAAGCTTCCATCAGCTTCTCACAGGAGACATTTTTGTGGCCCCCCGCTATCCAAAACCAGGCCGTGCCAAACCAATAAAAGAGCTGAGAAAATAATTGTGAACTCAACCACCAGCAGAGGCTGAGGAGATTGGAAAGAAAAGGGAAAATTTTGTAGTAATAAGCACAACAGATTTGCAGCTCTTAAACAATACTTTTTGTTGGACATGGAAGTTAATACATTGATATATCAGCATTTGTTTGTTATCTGAAATACATGATTTAGTGCTTGAAGTCCTAGTTTGTGACTAGATTTTTTATAATACATAAAAATAAAAAGTTGTTTTCTTCACCAGAAGCATTCCAAAACTATATGCTTAAATCATTTGATAATTAATAAAAATAAGTGGAAAAAAAGGTAAACCATAATTTTTAAGTTTGATTAAGTATTATTATTTGAATTTAAACAAACTTTACTCATGAAACAAAGCACTCTGAGGGTGCCCTACATGATCTGAATTATTTTTATTTTGTTATTCAACAATGAAAGAATTTAATTCTGCATTAGAAATAACATGCCAGCCTGTCAAGGGAGGTGATCCTTCCTCTCTACTAAGCATTAGTGTGGCACTGAGTCCAGTCCTTGACTGAGAGGTATAGAACTGCTTTAGTATACCCAACAAAGGGCCACAAAAAGATTAAGGGACTGGAATATCTCCAATCTAACAAAAGACAGAGAGCTGAGGATCGATGGGATCTCATCAATGTGTACAAACACCTGAAGGGAGTGTTTAAAGAGGGAACCAGACTCTTTTCAGTGGTGTCCAGTGACAGGAATAGAGGCAATGAGCCTCACTTGGAACACAGAGCCATCTGTTGAACTTCAGGAAAGACTTTTTGACTGATCCCTGCAACAGATCGTCCAGGATGGTCCTGGGCAGCCAGCTCCAGCTGTCCCTGCTTAAGCAGGGTGGTGGATCAGCTGCTCCCCAGAAGGCATCTTCCAAATTCAGCCTTTCTGTGGTTGTGTGATTCTATGATTTCAGAGGACATCTTCAGCTTCAAGCTTAAGGTGGAGCAACAAATCGATGAAAGCATCTCAAAGTTGACATGTGCTAGATTAAATACTGAATTACTTTTGGAGTAATCAATCTTGACTTTTGTATTATCCTGATAGGGGATAATACTATTATTAGGAGTGTAATTTTCTAATTTCTAATATTTAGATTTAAAAGCAAGAAAAGAAAAGTTATGCTTCAAACAATATATGCCAGAGTATTTAACTTACAAATACAAATTTCTTTAATTACAAAATTCCTATATTACAATTTGCAGTGCAATTTTAAGAGAGCTCCCTTATGATATCCTCTATTGGCATAACTTATGGAATGGTTCCTTTTTAAATAGAGTTCATAGCTTATAAAAGGCTCAGAAAAAGGACTGAAAATATAACAGAATTAAATCTCCTGAACTGCAAGTAGTGAACTCATTGAATCCAGTAATCTGTGAGTACTGCTATTATTAAGAGTATTCTTTTAATAATATTATCCTTTCTGAAGATGCTTTATCCTATAGCTGAGCAAAACTTGCATTTCAGTAAAGGATTAATAGAACAGGTTACTGTTTTCTTCCAAGATAGTACATGAAAATTACATTTGTTAAGTGGTTTTATTACTTGCAGTTATTAACATTTGAAATGTGTAGAAAGCTGGGGAGATGAAATGAGAGTGCAGGCAGTTGAAAGTCCACCCATAATCATATTCTTTATAACATTTCTAGGGCCTCAAAAAATGCCCTTAGCACCTGCCAAACCTGTAATAAGCATTTTGTCAATTCCTGATAATGGAAAACCTTACAAACCTCTTCCTGACTTACTTTGGTTGTCTACCAAAGTCATTCATGGATATATTTATTCATGAATTTGCAACAATTTCTGTGAGGAGAGCTCTCTCATTCATACTTGCAAACTGAGGATAGGGCCTGATTCTTCAGAGTAACTCAGCAGCCTCATGACCAGGTTGATCTCAGATAGGTCACAAGTTGTCCCTGTCAGGTAATTAAAAGACAGTAGTTTATGGAGCTGAGAGGAAAGGAAAGGAAAGTCTTGTTTCTGTACGTAAGAGAAGATACAGTCACACCATATTTTAGAATCCTGTTTGAACATAATTTTTTAAAAGTGAGAGGTAGTATGCATATAACGCAGGAGGAGTATAACTGGACTTGGTATGGGCAAAAAAAAGATGTCGACATATAACTTGATAATTTTTTTTAGAATTTAGAAAAATTTGGCAATTAAATCATGCCCAGAAAGAAAGTTATCAGAGGATTACATTAAATTGTAAGAGTATTTATAGTTGTGTATTTATTACATGTGTTTATATGTTCACCCACATATACACCTCCATAAGACAGACTAGCAGTGTTAAAAGAATCTGTCATGTGCAAAGAGATTGAAATACATGACCCAAGATGTCTTTTCCAGTCATTTTAGTTGGTGATTAGGAATAAAAATTTGAATAGAAAGTGCATAGAGTGTGAGTTCACACAAAATCCAGGCTCAGAACTCATTAACATATTTTCCATGCTTTTTTTGAGCATACAGTAAGGTACATTTTTAGAAATAATTTCTATAGATTGTAACAAAAAATGGCACAGGGAAAAAAAAAAAAAACAGTTGTCAACATCAAGTAAGAGAAACCTGTCCAAAACAAAAAGAAACTGGTTGCAAGAGAGGAAGAATTCTTTTTTTTTCCCTGAAGATTTCTTATAGTTGCCATGAGAAATTAAATGTGTAACTGAAACTGAGAGGAGGGAAGATGACTCCACATGAAGATGAGTTATTTAGGTGTGACAAGAAAATATATAAATAAATTGCTTGTTTAGCTTAGAAATAAGATCAATATTGGAAGACTTAATAAGTTTTTTTATACTTAAATGTTTAAGTTTTATAGATTTTTAAGCTTCTAATCTTGATGAGAAGCATATATGCATAGCCATCTTGCTATTCTTAAACTATTTTTTATTATTACCTGTACCAAAACTAAGTATTTAATATTTTGAAAAGATCGGAAGGATCAGCAAAGGCTGATAATAGAAGAATAGAAGATTTTTTTCCATGCTGCATGAGGATAACATTGATAAACAATTCCCTGTATGTGACAATGACTGTTGCCACCCATCTTCCTCTCTAAGATATTTACATGTGTTTAGGTTCAGGTTTCAAAACAAGCTGATGATCCCAGCAAATCCCAGCTCTTTCTGTATGTGTGAATTTTTTACCTGCCCAAAAGAATGCAGTAATAGAGAATAATTTAATAGCTTATGCTAATAACATTGTTCTTGATCTGCATATTATATCACAATTGAAAAATTAAAATAAAAATTGTCAGACTTTGGGGGTTTCCTTTTTTGTTTTCCCTTTTTTCCCTCTTATGAAGTCTGATCATGAGTAACTGATAGTCTGAGCAAGTTCTTTGACCTCTCATGAGCTCCAACTTAACAGGTGGAAATTGCACTTCCCACCTTTTGTTTAGAAAATGAGAGAAGCCCAGAGTAGAAAAATGGAATGGAAAAAGAATAAGAAAATTAAACTCTTGAGTTGCTAAACATAAAATCAAAGCTTTTTTTGTCTTGATTTTTACCCAAGAAAAGAGTAATCCTTATGGTTTTTTTCTATAAGGCTTGTTTCAAAGATTAGTAACATATTATTTCAGTTCTAGAGAGACCTAACAATGCAATTTCTTTGCTTTAAATACAAAGGCAACATTGGCAAATCATGAATGCATTTTATCAAGTCTTGCTAAATTTCTTGCTAAGTTATTTTTCATAACTATTGATTTCATTCAACTTGAAATGGAAAATCATGACCCTTTGAAATAAAAGCATGTCATTGCTTAAATATGTAATTAATATGATACAAAATTCTTTGAATCAATCAGCCAAAGATGAGAGTGTTACTGAGGAGTGATCTGAAGTTATACTATACTGAGTTTCTGCAAGTAACAGTGTAAAACACATCCAAATGGTCTAAATACAAAATTCAAACATGAAAACCACTAAGTTTATCCTTCTGTCACTTCTAACTATAAACACTTATGTAATATTTAGTTCTGATCTTGAATAGCAGCATAGTTGCTTAGTGTGATTCTCAGGTAGATATCTTTTGATTTTCTTATTTTTTCACAAATACAAGTTCCTGTCGCTAAACTTCAATATCCCTGGACTTAGCAGGAAAAAATGCTATCATTAGTGTGTGGAAGTGAGCATTCCAGATGATTAGTATCAACCATTTAATGGTATCACTGAATGCCAGTGAACTGCATGCAGTACAAAGTAAATACTTATCATTAACTGACATATCATAATTATAATTAATTAACTGCCATGATTACTAATCTGCATGTAGAGCTGTGGTTTTTATCTTTTGAAAAGAGATTAAAGTTCTGTCTGAAAAATAAAATTCTGTTCAATAAATTTCCAGCTTTGGACTTATGAGGCTGTGGCAGCTACAAATTGATGGTTCAGAATTGTTTCAAGGGCTGGGGAAACCTGGGAATCTATCTAAAAGCATAAATCAGAATATTTGCCAGTAAACAAAGAAATTTGTATATCTCTAAGAATTTAAATGCAATCTTAGCTACAAAATTAAGTTGTATTTTGCATAATGCAGGGAACTGCAGAGAATTATTTTGTGGGGATGTTCAAAAGTAATCTGTCAAATTGAAACTCACTGTAAAAATCCATTTGTTGTAATTGATTTCTAAAATGTGGTACCTATAGAAGGCAGTGTTTCTATAATGAACAATTAATCATATAAGAACATGGGTTTTTTTATAATCTAATAAAATGCAGATTATTTGAATGTTTTAAATAGAAATGCACAAAATTTTGTATCACCAATAGACAAGAGAAATTAAAATAAAACTTATTTTAATTCCTTATTTGTGAGCTTTTGGGGTAGTTTTATATAAACATTTATTTGTGTTTTCATGTCTTACTTTTGCTTCTGGCATTGTGACCTCTCTCTAGACTTTGAGCTGTAAGAAATCAAGGTGGCTGCTTGTGGAAATATTACTATTTGTTTAATACAGGGCTAGGTCTTAGAAATATGAGAAGCTCAGCTTTCAAGTAAAAAATATGTTCCTTAACTATTGACTATAAAGAAAAGCTTTGGAAATGTTGGCAGAGCAAAACAAAATTTCAAACTTCAAGAAGAAAACAAAAGAAGAAAATGTGTTCCTTCTTAGATAAACTTAATTAGATCTGCATTATAACATAATTAAACAATTTATCCCCCTTCATCATAGTTGATTATATCTTTATTATAATCTTCATCATCTTCTTAATCTCCAAGGTACAGACAATTTGATCCAAGATACTCACAGAACATGAATTCAATTTCTCTCTGGAATTCTGTATGCCAGCCTGCCCTTTATCAGCTGTGAAGGAGTGAAGAGAAACTCTTCTATTCACTGGTTGGAAGATGGTAATTTCCCATTTAAATATAGGTATTTACCTATATTAGGTGTACCTAACATTTATAGATTGAACAAATATGAACAAATGCAAAATTACCAGTTGAGACAGGATTGCTGTAATTTTGAATTGAGCTTGCTGAACCTGACCACTTCCTGATTTTGAGCCCTAGGCCCCTCTCTTTGATTTATCTTTATAGTTATTTAGATGAAACTCCAACTGAGTCTTAATTATTTGAATTTATTTGGTTTTATTGATTTAAAAGGAGTATTTAATAGATGTTCTGCAGGCACAGTAAATTTTTCAGTTTTATGTCCCATCAAAGGAAGATATTATTATTTTTTTCCTCAATACCTAACGGGAAGCATAAGGGAATAACCCGCACTTAAACTTAGTACATAGTGACAGATGATCAGATTTTCAACAAATTTCTCCTGTCCAGCACAGCCTTGAAGTAGACAAGCAAATTATCTATATATTATTCCAATTTAGTTAATGATGTGACTTTTCTACATAAGTATTCCTTATGTATAAATAGAAGAAAGGTCTGTGAAACATATTAACTGTTCTGTTCATTCCACCTGTTAGTATCAGTAGCTGGAAGATCACATTTCAGGTTGTGCTTAGAGGGATATTTTCCATTTGGATACAATCTACAGAAGAGAAACAGAGGTGATAAATAGAAATCACTGGAAAAATTGGAGTTGCTTAATCTAGGCAGAAACAAACCAAATGTGATATGATAAGAGTCTTCTAATGCGTAAAGGGGAGCTGAAAGGGAATGGGAACAATTTTTTTTTTTTTTTCCTGGGGACAGACTAAGAAGTAATGGACTTGGAGTTCATAAAAAATGGTTGTGGGAGACATTTAAAAAGAATGGCACCTTTGAAGACAGATCTGCAATTGAGTAGGTTGACTGGGAAAGTATGGACTCTCCATCACTGAAGATATTTTAGAACAGGTTAAATGAATATGTGTTATGGGTGGGTTAGTTATAGCTGATTCTGCCTTGGATGTGCATAGTCAGCTAGATGACCTTTCAAGCACTGATCTATGTCTCCATGGAAACATTACTAACCTCTTTTGTAACACATTTTCATACCTACTGTTAATGTGCTAAATGTTATCTTCAGATCCAGAGGTGAGATTGATTAAAATATAGTGAAAAAATTACTATATTTTTTACTTGAGCGTATTTCAAGCCATTAAATTTAATAGAAGAATTAACATGCGAACGGGTGAACATATATGGAGAATACAACTGTATAATTAATTTCTCTAAAAAACAAGACTATTCTGAGTTTTTCTGCAGTTTGGGTGTGTCTCATACCAATTTATAAATGAGACAGAGAGTTCAGGAATAAAATTTTCTTTCACTGTTCTAAACTCTTCTTATATTCATAAAACTTCTTTTCAAGCTTCTTTCTTAACTCCTTAGTACCATCACCTCCATTTGCAGAAAATGTGTGTTTATGGGAGCCCAGTCTTCAATCTACAAGATCTTTTTTCTTGACATTCCTAAACTGAAAACTACTTTATGCATGTTTTTTTAAGTATTCTAAGGTTTTCTTGTAAATGCCAGTTAACTCTTAACATAACTGTGAATACAACTAACCCAAAACCTACAAAAAATTCACAGTTTTTATATTCCCTATAACAGTGGCTGATTATTTGTAAGTTAATGGGTGAGTAAAAACTGAGAATTATGCAACATAAAATTTATTTTCTATGTTTTGCTTGAATTTAGCTGTGAGGTCTTTTAGGGGGAGTGATTAGTGTGTATTTTTTATTATTTTTATTTACAAGATGCTTACTAATTTTGGGTTGGGTTTCAATAGACTTCTACTGAATGGTAGTCTGTGGTTTTGACTTTTAGAAGACTACTTCTGCAGTACTGAATAATTTGGTGAAATTAGATCAGATTCTGATCAATGCTTTTTGCATTATTTATGTTTACTTCTGAAACATTTTTGCCATGATAATGAAGTCTCAGTGGTATGCAACCTTTCAAAGGGATGCTAATATTAGCTCTTTGTTTCTTAACAAAGATTGCCTATTTGGTGCAAATTATGGAGTCTGAGGCTTGAAAAGTGTTTAACTTCCACTAAATAAATCACCCTAGAGTGCTGTGAAGGTACAAAATACAATTCATATCACAACTGTTATTGTTGGGGGAAGAATAAAGTAAACTATGTACTCTTGAGGATATCCACTATTTAATCTTAGGTGTGAGGTTTTTTCTATTCTCAAGGGAATATAAAATATGCTAGAAACAAGGAAGGAGTTAAACCTCTTTCCATGTTTTCCAGCTAGACTATCCTCCAGTCTTTTTATTGACTTGCAGTAATATCAATGACAAATTTATTCTGTAGAATTTAGCACCATAGGCTAGATTAGCAAAAGGTTCTTGAAATTATAGCCACTGGTATTTCTGAGCATCTCAGATAGGCAGCCAGAAGAGATCAATGTGTCAGACACCAAAAGAGCTGAAAATGAGGGTTTAGCCAGCTCAGTAATTCAGGTGTAGCTGGGGTGAACCTTCTTGTTATGCGGTGTTGCTGCTTCATAGTGCCTTCCAGCAGTGGGTCCTTCTCAAAAAATACAGTAAGAATATTTAACTCTAATCAGAATACCTACAATGGCATTGTTTTGATATGAGAGCACTTGAAACAATGTTTTTTCACCAGTATTTCTGTCTTTCTGTTGCTGCTTCATTAGCTGTTCTGATGCAACACAAGACAAATTTATCTCATTCCACTTTTGCTCCTACTTGAAGTTAAACATTTTGCTCTAAATATTTACATTAAAGCTTTTAACAAGTTAATAGGAGAAAGATATCTGGATACACTGCACTTGTGGCAATGTTAGTCCCAGCCTTGGAGATAGGACCCTGTTTAAAAAGAAGGACACAGTCCAGACAGATTTAATCCACTGTGCTGCATAATTGGTCCTTGCATGAGCAGCTTTCTTGAAAATGCAAATTTTTGCTTTGCTAGCATACTGGGACTCTCATCATAAGCATAGTGTCTTTCGATGCACATATACTTATTCACAATGCCCAAGGCCTTTCTGACTAATAAGTATCAAGTTTAGAGAGCATGGATATGCATATTTGGAAACAGAGGTTTACTTCCCTGGGGACATTTTACTGTCAAAATGCAAATGCCCACTAACTCTAAGTACTGTGCAGCTTAATATCAGCTGAACATTAGGAGTGAGAATCCTTTTGGGCTTTTAGGAGTAATATTTTCTAATATTTGAAAAGAAAATGCATTACATAAATCATTCAGAATCAGGGTCCAAATATTTTATTTAGAAGAACTACTAAATCCATACATAAATATCAAGCAAATATAAATAGTTATCAACTGACATCTGAAAATTCATCATCTGTCTGAAATATATTAAGGATGATGTTTATGCTTTTTTTCATCTTAAGACTGTTTTACCCAGTACTGTTTTTTCTAGTTTGTTTGTAGTTTATTTTAACATTATAAGAACCCTACAGTGATTCTTCTTTTAGCTTCAGAGAATGGTTGCTTAAAATGAGCAATCAATTATCAAGTAGAGTTTTGCTCAGGAAGCTATTGACTACAAAGTTCACAGGTGTCTGTGAGATGCCTTTTCAATTATTTGAGACTCTTATAAGTCAAATGCAGGTTAGGTACTACTCATGAACCTTTGAAATACAAGATTCTCTCCTCATCTAAGTGAATTAAGGAAAGTAAAATAAAAATAGCTTAGGAAATAAGTAGGTTTTCCACATAATGTTTCGTTTTTTCCTGGAAACATATCTTTTCAGCTTCACAGATGACTTGTCTTTTTCATTCTGACAAATAAATAGATATTTCACAGTCAACTATAAAAGTTTTCTTTCCAGATCTCTAATGGAATTTTTATCTCCTGTACAGCTTTCCCTTCAGAGGAATTAACATCACTGCTATGAAATATTTAGTTTTAATAAATATAAGCCCTCTCTTAGAATATAGTTTAATAACATGCAACTTGTAAATCAGTAGTCACAATTCTTTCTCCAAACACAGAGATATTTTAGAATCTCTGAGAAACTTTGGTGGGGCAATAAATGAATCACTGAAATAAATGTGTTGAAAATCGAAAATATGTGGAGTGAGTACCTCACTCACTCAAGACAGGTGTCTTTCTTCTGTGTGTAGATTGTCATCTCAGTGAATTGCAATAAAGAGCTGTTCTTAACACAGAATAAGTTATTTATAAATAAGAACATCACTTAGAATTTGAAAAATAGTACACACAAAGTTTGTCTGACTTTACCTAATATTAGACCCAAGAAGGTCAAAATTTTGGTTTGGTTTTAGAAAAGATAAACTTCATCTCATTGACATCTGTAGATCTATTTGATGTTTTGCAAATGGCTACACTTTAATTATCATAACATGTCCATTTTACTATAAATATCCATCTTATCATATCATTTAATCTCTTCCAGATGATATGAAAATCTGAAGATGTAAAGAATAACCTGTTTACATAATGTACATAATTAAAGTATGGGAGTCAGCTGTTGGCTTTGTTAAAAACTGTAAGTGGATGTTTCTAGCTCCAGAAAATAGTGTGAACTAAAATAGTAAACTGTGTCTGAGTGAGGCAGACTTTAATGAACATGATATGCCCATTATTGATATTTGCCTGTGGAGTTGCATGTTAGAAGATTCAAGATGGTATTTGGCAGAATAAGCAGCAGTATATCCTAACAGAGGTAGCCTTTATTTTAGTGATACATAGAGCACACTAGTGAGCATGTCATCCAGCTTTAGTAGAAATACAGGTAATTACATTAACTGGATAAAAACAACATAATGTAAGAACACATAACCGAATCTGCAGTCCTTAGGTCAGATTTCCTTCAGAGGAGACAACTCTGACCTTTGTGTGTCTGTGGAACAGAGGTGCAACTTCCTCACATTCCCCCAAAAAACAATTACTGTAGTTTAAGTAATTTTGCCAACTACTTTTGAGGAAAGTGAGATATGTTAGTAATTCCTAACAAGAATTGGTAGATTCTTGACATTCTTGATTCTTTTTAAACTGAAGATAGAGTGGCTGAGTACTTGTCCACGATCAAAGTATGGATTTGTAAAGAACTGGAATTTTTGTGCTTATCAGCCTTTTCCTCAGTGTCTTGAGTTTGCGTTTGCACTTTGACTAAGCCCATGTGTGCAGCAAAACAAAAGAATGTTTGTTGTATTCTAACAGAGGTTTGAAATAGATTATTTGAATTTCATTTAGATTCAGTGATTGAGAGTCAGAAAGAGTAACATGTTTTTGTTAATGTTTGACTCAGGGAGTGATTACAGTGCAAGTATCACTATTTAGCCTTTTAATTCTTTCACTTTCACCAGTGACATCTTGTATGTGTGCACAGAGTAGAATTAGGTCAGTGCAGAGCTGGGGTCTATTTGTAGGAACCCTTTAACCCAGGAACATACCATGATCATCACAGCTTTTCAACTCACTTTTCCCCATGGCTCTCTGAAATGGATTTCTGAACACAGGCAGTTTAGGATAGTTGAAATTTGGGATGCACCCAGAAAAAAGCAGAAGAGAGGGAATGATCTAGAAGTAGAGCAGAAGCGATTTTCCACTTTAACTGTTGTATATATATGCTTGATGTCCAGTTATCTCTCATGAAGATTTGTATGCAGTGAAGGAACCTCAATGCATCTCAAAGAACAGAGTTACCGTTTCCAAAGCCTATTTACATCCTTATTTTAGATGAATGGTTTAAATTTAATTAGCAACAGGTTTTCTTTCCTTCTTTCCTCACTCTCTTCATCTTACCATCTCAATGGCAAGTATTTTGGAGCAGTGTCACTCTTTTAAGACCCATCAGTAGAGCAATTAGCACAATCAGGATCTATTTTCTTCTGACAGCTCTGCACATTAATCACAACAGCATTTCTAAAATGTATTAAATTTGACAAGTAATTAAATAGGAAAACCAGGCAGGACTAGTCCAAGAGATCTTAGGTACACTAACTGCCTAGTTTTATCAAAAAAAATACCTTAGTTAGCATAATATTTCAGAATTACTATGGATGTGTCTCATGTCACCTACTGATAACTGCATGTAGTTTCTAGCATTGCAACCACAGATAAACTATGCCTTACAGGGAATCTATAGTCAAAGGATTAGCATCTTTTCAACTACAAAGTCCTCTTCAAAGAGGTTTATATCTCAGCACTGGTTTTTTCAATTTCTATGCTACATAAAAAAAGAAAATAAAGTTTCTTTTTCTGATGAATAACTTTCCTATGAATATAAAACAATAGATGAAGTACAGAGCAGTCAACATTCTTTAGCAAAATGCTTATATTTCATACTGTTACCCAATATTTTGTAAGAAATAGTGCAAAAACTAGGTATTTTTCTTTCCAGGGAAATATTAAGCATCTCTTATCAGTTACTGATCACTTGGGGGACAGAAGGTTGGAACCAGCCCTTCTGTGCATAGCCACGTGTAACTAATAGCATAACTTCATGTCCATGTACCTGCAGGTACCTTCATAAGCAGAAATTACCTTCCAATTCCATTGAAAATGTATGAGCTAAAAGAGAGTCTATCTATTTATTCAAAGCTAAAAGCTATTGTAGCTCTGCAAAGCTGTCATGAGTAGCAAGCAAAGTTATACATACAGATAAAAGGGCTCAAGTTTAACTTCATTTGCTGCTAAAAGGCAACTGGAAAACAACACAATGGTGGATTAATGGTGAACTAATAGATTATAATTTTCATGTGTGATAATGGCAAGATAGTAACTTTGTCTCTGGAAGAAAACTGCCATTACTTGCATCAGATCATGTAATGGGAAAATGTGGTATGAAGTACTTATTTTCTTATTTCCTCATGTAATAAGCACACATGACTAAGATAGATCTGTTGAAAATATTTTTTAGTTAGAATATAATTAAAGGATAAGTCAGACTTCCTACCATAATTTCTTACTAGGAATACACTCATGTATTGTATGATTTTACTCCTGTGTAAGTCACCAGTGTACTGAAGAGTGTTAAAACATGATTTACAAATGGCGGGTTCAAAGCAGTGTAAACAAGACAATGGGGTGACCGCCTTTAAAATCTTGGAAACTGAAAATTGTTTAAAAAATGGTGCCTACAGAAAGCCAAAAAGGATGTGGCAAAACAGTATTTGTCAGCATACTGGATAAGGGGCTAAACCATATTAAAAAAATTCCTACAAAACCAAGCATTAACAAGTGTCACTGAGACCAAAATGCTTGTGTGGGAGAGATGAACAAAGTCATCTCTTTCATACTCCACCCTTATGGACTCCCAGTGTGCTGGGACCTGGGGCAGCAGGACTGGGAACTGGGGCTTTAAGTCCTTGAACCTCATGGTTTTTACAGGTAAGCCACTCCAAGAGTGGTAACATGAGAAGTGCTGGGTCCTCAGCCCTGAATGAACTCACCTCAGGAGTCTCCCAAAGCCACAGACTACTGAAGAACAAAAGATCAAATTTTTTGAGCAGCAGCAAAGTGCAGTTAGGCAATGTTGTATTTCCAGGTTTTTTCTTAGTTTTCCACTTTTGTTTTAGACAGAAGTTCAATGAAACAGGTGCTTGCATTCAGGAAATAGGAATCTTCACAAGAAAGAGACCTAGTTTTTAGACAACCTTCTATCTAGCTAAGAGTTGTCACTGTTTCTTCTATCTAGCTAAGAGCTGTCAAGACTTTTGGTAGACATCATATCAAAGGCAGGCACGTGGTAGCTTTGAAGAAATTTTTAGAGAAGGAATGTAAGAACTATGGAAGAAAGCAAGAAAAAAGTATTTCAAAATCCAGTAAGTAATAAGAGAAACAAGTCTAGTGGGATAAGTTAGGGCTCAATCTTGGTAAATTGAATGAGAAATTAAAAGTAGATTTTCATGGAAATTACAGGTTGCATTTGAGAGTAGAATATATTTTTCTGATTTTAAATGCTTTCATATTCTTGGCTGATATTTTTCAAGGTGCCTTGATGTTAATCCTTCATTTAAATCTTCATAAGTGTGTCATACCTAAAGGAAGTTCTGTTATTGATTTCTGAAAATCGAAACCATCATCTACATATCAGAAAAGCAAAAAGTAAAAAGAGTGGAAGAGATTGTAACCTGTATTTTACATCCTTGATGTTCAACAGATGCAGCCACACATGCAGGCACACATCTGCAGACATGTTTTGAGGTTCAAGGCTCAGTAGAATTGAAGTCATCCATCTCTGTCATGTAAAGAAATAATATCATCAGGGGATGATAGAAGGAATACCAACAAAATGAGAACCTCTGCTAAGCAGTCTTCCTAACTTTTAAAATATCACATAGAGTCAATGCTTACATGCTAATGCAGAGACAGTATTTTGGGCTAGCTGAATCTGGTTCATATCTTGCACATTTTATTAACATCCATAATATGGCATAGATCCTTCTGTCTGGTTTCTGTCATGCATAACAATGATTTGATATATTCTTATTCATTGAATGCATTAATTGCTGTAGGGGAAAATAGGCACAATATTTCAGATTAGTTTTGAATGCTCATTTGCCATTTCTTAATCAAAGACTACGTTTAATCTTTGCAGTATATAGAAGAAGGGAGAAAAAATATCTTAAAAATTGTTCCTTCTTAAAGAAATTTGCTTTAAGATAATCATATAAACGCATTACTGCAGATTTAAGATTATATTCATAAATGCATACAAATGTTTTTCTTATCTTTGTTATATTTTACATCTTCCACTAAAATTCACAAACTACACTTGATCTACATTTCTTGGTATAACCTGGTTAATTTCAATTCTGCTGTTGACCTCTCACTGAAAAAAGAAAGTTATTTCATATGTGATTAATTTCCTTATACTCTCTCTTCTATCTCTCTTTCTCTTCCAGGTAATGGCAAATAACATGCTTGGTTTGCTATTCAAAACAAATTTTGGACTCTACAATACTTTGAACAATTAGTAGTAGACAACGAAGAAGAGAACATGAGAACTTAAATCAGCCAATGTATTTCTAAGAGTGGTCAACACACTGTACCTGTTTTAATTTGGATATGTATGACTGTGGACAAGAAAAGGAATTACTTTTGTGCAAGCAGGGGGCAGGGAAGAACAAAAAAAAAAGCATGCTTATCACTTTGAAATAGAGGCAGAAGAGAGAAACTTTTAAAAGGGGAAAAGAGAACGTGGGTAAAAAAGCCAGAAGTGAATGTGATTTTTTGTGAAAATGTACTAGATTCTCTCCTCTCTTGCTTCAAAGGCAATGCTAATCCTAAAAGGTCGAAAGAATATGAATATGAAACACCATTGCGAAGGAAAATCTTTAAAATGCATGGGCCAGATCATGCAGTTTTCTCAGTAATACATGCACCTTCTCACTGGGTGAAACAAGTGTCTCAGTGGGGTTCAGATTCCTGCTGCTCATGTTGAACAGTACAAAGAATGGGCCTAACTGTGATCTGTGAAATAAGAAGCTTCTCAGAAAGAGAAGTGGTATTGCATGAGGTAAATAAAACATGATGGCACTTGTCTAGACAGCCACTGGTGCTGAATTAGTTGTGAATGCCAATCTTGGAATGTGCTGTTGCATTATCCAAACAGCAGCTCACCATGCTTGCCTTCCCAAGTGTTGTTTTTAGCATCTGTGTGCCACACAGAGTAGCAGTGGTTTTCAGCTGTGGTATTATAGTAGCATGAAAGCAGTGTTCTTTCTTCATTCTGACATCATATTCCTCTGGGGAATCCTGAAGTTCATCAGTAGTGTAAGAATGGTCTCTTTATGAAGCTTTTTTTTCATGTGTAGTCAGGTAAGTGATTTTTTTTAATCAGAAAATGCATTTACAGGAAACCAATACAACATTCCTAGAAGTACATTTCTAAATGAAAAATGTTCCTGGAACCATTTAAAATTGGTTCTCTGACAATTGGTTTAGGAGGGATGCAATAGGGTATTAAAGAGGACAAAACCAAAAAATTAGTAAAAACTGTGAAGAAGGTCATTATCACAAACACCATCTCTCCAGCAATTATTTATAAATTTGGATGACCACAGGTGGAAAAAGGAATCACACCTCTAATATCCTGAACCAGTGATCCAGAATCTGACTTTTGAGTAAAAGGAAGCATCATACCTTTATCTTCCCCCTGCTTTTGTTAGGCAAGGTGGGGGGAAATAATCATCTCACAAAGCAATGTTTCCACTATAATATATCATCACCTTTCTAAGGCTTGGCTTGATTTCTTCTTTCTTAAAGCACCTTCTTGTGTGTGGAGTGGATAGGTAAATGACTACTTTACAGACATATTGCATAAGAAGCCTGAGATTCACAATGCAGCATTTCAACCAGAAATTAGATTTCTAAAACAGGCATTTGTGTGGTTTGTTTCTTTCTTCTTCTCGTTTTAATTCTTCACTATTGTCATGGTTTAACTCCATCCAGCAACAAAGTGCCACTCAGCCACTTGCTCACTTAGCCCCAGTGGAATGGGTGAGAGAATAAGAAAAGTAAAAAATAAAAATAAATAATGGTTTGAGATAAGAACTGGTTAATAGGTAAAGCAAAAACTTTGCACGCAAACAAAACAAAAGAAAGAATCAAATCACTTTGCATGGGCATTGAGTGTTCAGCCACTCCCAGGAAATCTGGGCTGTATCACACATAGCGGTGACTTGGGAAGACAAATGATATCTCCAAATGTACACCACTTCCTCTTTCTTGTACATCTTGATAACCTGAGAATGACATATGGTCTGAGATATCACTTACATCACTTGGGTCAACTTCTTGTGCATGGCCAACATCCTCACTGCTGGAGTGGTGTGAGAGGCAGAAAAGACCATGACTCAGGCCAAGCTCTGAAAACATTTCTGTATTAACACTGTTTTCATCAAAACCCCAATATATATCCCCATACAAGCTTGTATGGAGAAATTAAATCTATCCCAGCCCAAACCAACCCATTCTTAACCCCTTATACTATATAATTTACATCATGCTCAGGCTCCATTCTGTCCAATACCTCCTCATTAACCACCATCCCATCTTCACATCCTTTGATATCATATGCCTATATACTTCCCTTGGTCTATGCACCACCCTTGCAAAAAGTCCAAAAAATTCCCGTTGTGTTGCTAGTTTAGCCCATGACTGGACTCCATTGCTTATGGTGGTCACAGCTATTCTCATGACCAACCATCAGTGCCTAAAATATTGAAAAAAGAAATTTAATTTGCCATGTAATTTGGTGGACATATTGGGTGTCTGCTAGGCCTACATGATATTTAAATGTGACTTCCTGGAAGTCTCATCTTTTTAGCACTCTTTCTGTCTTCAGTGAGTACTTTACTCATAGACACACTTAATCTCCTGGGAATCAATAGTCTAAATCATAAAGCAAAAGCAACTTATCTCAACCAGTGAATAACAACTTTGTATATTGAAGAAGAGAAGTATGGGATAGGATCTTTTTACAAAAATAATTATTTCAACAGTGATAGAAAGCAAATATATTCCTAAAACTGTTGTTCAAAGAGAAGTTAAACAAAAACATTTTCTGAATAAATTATTCACTGAAAAATATTCACTCAAATCCCTCTACATAGAGGTTCTGAATTTTTCCAGGATCTATGAAAAATAGCATTTAAGTCATGCCTGAATGCAACTGTAAAACCTCCAGCAACATACAGCTGAAGTGGGAAGAAGTATAAATACTCACAAGCAGCTGCCATATCAAAAACAAATCACGATTCTCATTGAAGCAAGTTGACGTCTTAAAAAGAATCTTAATCAGTACTCTTCAGATGGATCATCTCACTGGAGACAATGAACAATGAGTCCTCTACTGTTTAGAGTCTCTGAACAGATAATTTTAAAAGGAATTATTTGAAGATTAAATTAAACATACATTAAGATTTTTTTCTTTTAAGAAATTCTGTTACTTTGTTTTGTAAGTCAATAATGTCATGTGATAACTAGGTACTGACTCTAAGTTGCTGGGAAAAAACACCCCAGCCAAAATTATTAAACAAAATTTTCACTAGAAATTAAGAAGTAGCTGACCCTGTAACTGATGCAGACCCTTCTGTGCAGGTTTCTGTGATATGCTCAATATCACCAGCTGCCCAAAGGGAACTACAAAAAAAAGCAGCAACCCACGTCCTTGGTCAAGCTATTGAACATAAAAGTACTAGTAAGGAGTGCTTATGCTTTTTTCTTAACTTTGGAAAATAAGCATTTCCTATTAGATTACAACTGAATATCTAATGTTGTGCATCCTTACATTCTCTTCCTTGGAGCCAGAGCTAACAAAGTGTGTAACCTTTCTTTAAAATCTTAATTTCTTCAATTGAAATTTTTTCTTAAATTAAAAAAATAAAATTAAAAAAAAATCCTTAGCAATAGAAAACAAAAAAACCTAAAAAACAGAGCAAAACCAAAAAACCCAAAAAATAAAGTAAAAAAAAAAAAATCCCAGAAATTAAACCAACAAACCACACCCCAAAAAATCTGTAAAACTCATTCTATAAAGGAACTTAAAACAGTATTGGAAGAAAGAAAACAAGTCAGAAAAAAGTCAGTGTTTATCTGCTGATGTTTTTTTATTCCATTTGGAAAAATAAGGGTATTTTTTCTGGAACTGAAATAAGATATTAACACAGGCATGTATGCAGTGACCTTATGGAAGAATAATAGCCAAGAATAGAATTTAGAGAATTATGTAAATTTCTCTGAGATATTTTAAGGATGGATGACCATTTCAAGATAAAAAAATCTCAACCTAGACAAAAGCACATCTGCTCTAAAACATTCTCTCTTGAGAATGCATTTCCTGTTAACAATTTTAGAAGGTCTGAGCTAAATTTACTTTGAATTCAAATGACCTATAAAAATCTTGAAAAGGTCCTTCCAGCATACATTTTGAATGCTTTTATTTTGCTTGCACTAGTTTCAGTTCTAACTGGAAGTTATATAGAAGTATGAGGGTGCTTTGGGAAATATTATCTCTATTATGTCCTGACATAGTCATAAGCACACATTTTAATTTACTCAGAAGAGCGCATTATCTATTGGTGACAGACCCACAGTCCTTGACCAGCCCATTTTTTCAAGTATGGCTATTGGAATTTTTTCATGTTTATCTGCTTTCATGCAACAGTGAGTATATAAAAATAATATTTTGGAGTGACTTGAACATTGCCACGGTAGTGACCTTTACAGTATTTTCTGTAACTAGATCTGCAGCTCAATACTTTGTGATCAAGAATATGAAACATCACAAAGGATATGTTCAGGCCGCAGCATGAACAGCTGTTGTGTTCCTCCCTATATGCCTGAATAACACATCTGGTATTTTATTGGTCTAAACTGGATCTGGTACTGGACAAGGACTAATCTTAACTGTACTAAAGGTCTTTGAGGCTGTGAGCCAGGAACATTCAGAATTAAAACAGAAAGATGCTTAGCTCCAACTAAAGAGCCATTTCTGCAGATTAAAATGCAATCACATGCTTTCTCCTTTGTAAAATTGTGTAGAAGCAATTCTATTATTATATATAATTATGATGGGTTGACCTTGGTTGCAGAACTGGTGCCCACCAAGACATTCTATCACTCCCCTCCTCAGAAGAACAGGAAACAGACAAAGATGAAAAAAATTCATGGCTCAAGACAAAGGCAGTTTAATAAAGCAATGTCAAAGGTTGCATGCGGAAGCAAAGGAAAACAAAGGTTTTATTCTCTACTTAACAGCAGCAGGTGATGTACAGCCACTTACCAGGAAGCAGTCAGTAAATGCAGTGATTGCTCTGGATGACAAGTGTTATCCCCAACCCAGCCCCTTGTTTTCCCCCCACTGTCCATGACACACATTTTCTCTTTGTTTTTATATGGGAAAAGGGATCATATAGTGTGGAATATTCCTTTGGTCATTTTGGGTCAATTATCCTGTGTTGCCTCCCAAGATCTTGCCTGTCTCCAGTCTACTGGAGAGGGGGAGTCATTGGAGAGGCAGTGCTGCTGCTGTGCCAGCCCTGCTCAGCCAAAGCACTGGCTGCTATCAGCAGCACCTTGCTAGCCACCGATGCAAAGCACAGCACTGTCAGGGCTGCAATGGGGAAAAGAACTCCATCCACAGCTAGAATGTGGCTATTCAGCATGCTATTTCAGTATCTAGACCTTCTTTGTAATGCTGTAATGTTTTATTTCTAACTGGACAAGAGGAGAATTACTAGAAGTAATCTCACCTTATTAACAAAAAAGGTTGAGGAATTTTGCAGCTATTCACATTACATGAAACACTACCTTATTTTTGGTGACCTGTTTTTAAATTTGCTGATTATCAAGCTGATTATTTCTTCTGACTTTAGCTCTGGCTGTTTGGTGAAGTCAACAATACGTATGTGTTGCTAAATGTTCTAAGTCAAGGAAGATTCAGTGTAAAAATATCCATTTACTTCAGCACACGTGCAAAAAATACCCTTCCAGAAACAAAACTGTTGTGGTGCAGGATTCATTTGGTGTGTTCTGTTACCCCCTAAAGCTATAATGGTTCGGTCCTGGGATCCCCCTCTCCCCCTCCCCTGGAACCTCTCTCTCTGAGAGTGTCAATTTGTTCTCTCCTCCCCTGTTTCCCTGGTTCCCTTCTGTCAATCCCTCCCCAAGTTCTGTCCATCCCCCACTGTCTCCTTCCCATATTCCAGAAAGTTCTCCTTTCTTCGGTGGGTGATTGGATCGGGAACAAGGGTCCCTCCCTGTCACATTCCCTACTGGCTAGCCGGCATGTTTCTCACGAGTTTGTTCACTCCCCAGTTCTCCCTCATTGGTCAATGTGTCGTGTTTCCACCCCCTTTATAAGCTGCTGTATTCCTGCCTCGTGGTCCCTGCTCGGCTGGTGCACCTGGAGTTAATAAAAGGCTCTGGATTTTACCCCCGGAAGGGTCCCTCCCTTCTTTCTTCTACTTCGCCTGCCTGCTGCTCCCTGCTGCCCCTTGCTGAGGCGCTCCCGGGATGCCCCGGCGCATCTAGGGAGTGCCCCCCCCGGCTGTCGGCTGCGGTGCCTTCAGCTCAGCCGGTGCGACCTCCTCCCTGCCCGGGGGAGTAGAGAAACTCGGACAGCAGCACAGCACAAAACTTTATAGAATTATGTTGAAATATTTTATTTAGATAAGATAAATATTTAATTTCCTTCTTGACTTTTCTGTAGCTTTAAAAACTTAATATATGCAAACAAATACATTTGATAAGAAATAGAGATATTTATTAGATGGATCAGTGACATGTGCTCTTAATATCATGGTATTATTCTCTTAAATAAAATTCCAACAAAGAGAAAACCTTTAAAACATTCAGAATATGGTATTTTTCAGTCAAGTCTTCTAAAAAATCCTATTTCACTATGATCTTCACCATCAAAAGGTGTCACATAATAAAGAGTTCATTATTTTTATTTTATTTTTCATAACTGTTATTCTACCATGAGAAGCCAAGTATTTATGCTGGAAGAAGATAGATGTGGTATTACCATATAGAAAGATACTACCTCTCCCAATTATTTCTGTTAAGTAGCAACACGTAAAATATGCTTTCTTTTCCTACAATTAGTCATTTCCAGATGCTTTTATTTGCTAGGAGTCATGTTCAGAACTCTTAGTTTTGAAATCCAGGTAGTGTCCCAGCCCTTAGTCCCAGTAGGGTATAAATCTTTAAATAAAAATATAAATAATGCATAATAATATTAGAAACTATTTTCTCTCCCCCAGTCAAATATCAGAATGTTTTTTTGTTCTATTAAGTTGTTCAAGTCATTTTATTGTAACATTAAAAAGAAGTCCCAGAAGTAATTTTTAACTTCCTGATATTAAGTGCGCTTTAGCTATATTTTGAACACATATTGTGTAGGAAACACTGGCATGCCCAAGTATGGATTTCTTTAGCAGTTGCAAGTGAGCACTGCAACTAAAAATGGCTTTCCACACACTTAGTGATAAATAGTGCAGCCTCTGGAGCCCTGCAAAAGTACTTATTAAATTTTTTAGAGTCTTAACGAGGGTATATCCTTGGGAACTGAGAGGGTTGAATCTTTTTACAGAAAAGGGGGAAATGTACTTTCAGGGTACTTTATCAACTGGAGAAATGTGAAAAAGGTATGTCATGGCATTACTAAAATCATGTATAGAAAACAAGACATTTAAGACAAGCCTTTTGGCCTTTAAATGCATAAAAATAAAACTAGGGTGGAAAGCAGGCCTAAACCTGCAAAGGGATAATATTTGGATTGTGTTGGTGGGGTTGGCTGTAGCCTGCAAAAGGACATAAGCGAGGGACAGCAGAGTGACTGCTGATTTTGTCTTTTCCACCAGCAAAGATAAATACCCAACCTGAAATGCAGCAGCTTGTGATAAGCCACTGCCTGCTGAGTCTCTGTGGCACCACTGTAGCTGTCAGATTTATTTAAATTCCTCCATAGCAACCCTTCTTTTAGCTTCAGTGGCACTATTGTTTACAAAACACTATATATGAGGCAGATGCGGTTTCAGGTTTTTAAATAACAACAAGCTTAATCCTATTATGCACTGAGGACATATAAAAGGGGTTGCTGGGGGCTGTTTTAGCCCCTGCCTGTCATGACAGCAGAGGAGCAATTCAGCACCTGCAGAAGCAAAATCACATATAGCTCAATGACTGTTAGTTTGACCTAGAAAATAGCAGATGATACATTTATTTAACATTCAGTTCTACTAAGCAAGATCTCAGTGTATGGTTACTGATGTTCACCCATTCATGTGCATAAGTACATGCTTGAGAAATGAAACTTACTAGCTTCAGTAATAGTACACAAACTCAGTTCATGGCCAGAGCTGATGCTCTAATACGCCGCCCCTCCAGCTGAAAGAATGGTGGGACTTCACCTTAAACTAACTGGCACTTGCCAACAAGAGGAGATCAATTTTCCTGCTACTCTGGTGTCTAATTAAAACATTGTGTACTGAAGACTAGCCATGCAGATTGTAAAACATTTGAAGGCGTTGCTGGCATTAACTCCATTTTTACTGGAAAATCCTGCTTCAGTTGAAATACATTAAAATGTTTTTCACTAAAAAAGCCCCTATCAAATCTTAATCTGGAAATCCTATTAAATTCTGTATTGTTATGTTCTCTAAATTTAAATACACCTGTTAATATAACTCTTTACTGCCTGCAAAACACATTATACCTTTCCTAATACAGTTAATTAATTTCATTTCTTACAACTGATATATCTGATCTGAATGTGATCTTATTCCCCTGACAATTAGCGCAGGTTTTCAGCGCAGGTTTTCAGATTCCTAATAAATTTCGTTTCCTACATGAGGAGCAATATAGCACTTGTGATTTCCCATGTGATAGTACCAGATCTACTCCAAACATATGCGGTCCGATTTTTGCCCTAGATGTGGGTATAGAACAGATTCCAATTGTTTGAAGTGGTAGTCTGAGCTAGATAAACCTTTGGTAATTTCTCTTAACCTAAGGGGAAGGCCAAAGTTTAAAAGAAGCATCAAAGATGTCTAAAAATGCCATCCACAAACCTCCATAACAAAATCTTTCATTGTAAGAAGTAACCTCAATCCCATACTGAAATTACCAGGTCATCACAATAGCTTGGTCTGCCTATTACATTAATATGTACTGGACTCTCCAAAAGACATCAATTTATTTGGCTGGTTATTTTTAAAGCTACTTAGAATATAGAAAGTAATGAAAATAAATGTGCTACGGACATGTTGTGCTGACAATTAACAGGTTCTTGTCCCACAGACCCATACTATTTAATATGATATACAGCTCAGACTAATAGAAGAAAAAATTGTCGTTGCAAAACCTTGATGATTTTTAAGTGGTCTTGTGAACCCAGAGAGATCCCAGCCTACTGGAAGATGGCAAATGTGCTGATTTTCAAGACGGGCAAGGAGGACCACAGGAATTACAGGCCTGTTAGTCTCACTTCAGACCCTGGTAAAGATGATTGGAGAAGATCATTCTGGGAGGTATTGAATAACACCTGAGAGACAATGCAGTCATTGGTCACACCCAGCAGGGCTTTGTGAGAGGAAAGTCCTGGTTATCAATCAATCATTTTATGAAAAGGGAACCCACTTACTTTATCAGGGGAAGCCTTGGATTTCAGTAAAGATTTTGATACTGTCTCTCACAGCAGCCTTCTGGACAGAAGTCCAGCACACAGCTGGATAAACACTTTATGTGATGCATGAGCAACTGGTTCATGGGTCAGGTACAAAGGGCAGTAGTGAATGGGGTGACATCAGACTGGTCATGTGTCACTAGTGGGGTTCCACAGGGCTCTTCAATATCTTCATAGGTGACCTGAAAAAGCAGGTTCACAGAAAATACAAAACTGGGAGGAGCTGTTGACCGCCTTGAAGGCATGGAGGCCCTGCACGGAGACCCCAACAAATTGCTTGGACTGTTCATCCTGGCGAAGAGGAGACTAAGGGGGCACCTCATTGTGGTCTTCAACATCCTTGCTAGGAGAAGAGGAGAGGCAGACACATCTTTGTTCTGTAGTGACCAGTGACAGGACAAGAGCCTGAAGTTGTGTCAACAGAGGTCCAAGTGGAATATTAGAAAAAGTTTCTTTATCCAGAGGGTGCCTGGGCACTGCAACAGGCTCCCCGGGGAAGTGGTCACAGCACCAAAGCTGATTTCACGAAATGTTTGGACAATGCTTTCGGGCACATGGTGCCATTCTTGGGTAATCATGTACAGGGGTCCTTGTGGCTCCCTTCCAACTCAGCATATTCTGTGATTCTGTTTTGCTTTTACCTGGAACATGCGTCCTCTGCTTTTACCTGAATTCTGAAAATGCTTGAAGAGAATGCAATATATCCCAAACAGCATCTCAGACACCTAAATGTAGTTCTCAGCATGGGTAGATGATAAAATCATAAATATTGTGAAACTGTCTTTCAGTCAATTTTCAAACTGTTACCCATACAACTTCTATGTTATGTTCCTTCATTGTTACTGCAAAATAAAATATTAATAATGAATGCAAACAAAGTCTGCTTGAACAATCTTCAATAAAAGAGTAAATGTCCTTTCATAAGTTTTATTGGAAAAAATGATGTACAACTAAACATTGAGCTCCATAGTTATTTTTCAAATGTCTCATCTTCCAAATAATGTAACCCATCCACCTAATTCCATTAGAGAACTCATTTTATTGCTGCTGTATGAACCATGAAACAGCATTTCCAATGATTCTTCATAGTTACTTTGGCATTGACAATTTTTTTCTTCCTTTCTATTCAAGATAACAGATTGAAGCAAATACTTGGTTTGGCAGCAGACAGTAGGTATCTCAGCAGTAAATAAATAAAATCCATAAACAAGTGAGCATCTTGACAGAAAGGATTTTGATGGACCTCTTTTTTTATAATTAAATGTGCAGGTTTTTTCATTATAAGTTTCCAATTTACTAAGTTAGACCACCTTTTATGACGATCTTATGTAGTGGAAAATCTGAAGGGAAAATTTATTTTTTTTAAGTAGAAGCAATGGTACTTTCTATTGCCTTCTAATTAATTAGATTAAATACAGCTGAAAATATGTTTATTAATTATTAAATATTTGCAGAAATGTTTTAGTAGGAAACAATACTAAGTAAAATGTTATCCTGACTAATTTTGTACTTGATTACTGTTGTTGAGTTTTTTTGAAAGAAATGTTTCCTGATGACAACTGGTAGGGTCCATGGCAATGCCTAAAATCAGAATAGGACATACTAGGACAAGGGATGCCAGAGAAAGCTAGGCCATTTGGACTTAATTCTACAAAACATTTTTAAAATAATATATTTTTTTGTGTGTTTAATTTGCTCACATTATTTTACTCAGTTACATTTGTGATTTCATTAACCTGTTCCTGTGCCATTTTCCAAACTGGCACAGGTGAAAAATAAATAAAATACAATAGATATGTGTACTCTCTCAGTAAATTGGTTCATGTTAACTAGTCACCGTACTACAGATAACATTACACAGTTACTGAATAATCAGTATTTCTTTTTTGGTGGTGTACATATTCTTTTACCTCTATTTGCTACCATTTGACAAAATGAACACCTTATGCTAAAATTTAGCTTTACTCATAATTATTATGCTAATTTACAGGAGCAACAGCATACAGGCTACATATGTAAGTGTTATAGTGCTTCAGAAAGGTTTACAAGTCTAAGTCTTAATTGAAGAATTTAATAAAGGAGAATTTATAAATTCCTGGTTACATTATATTAAGACCTACAAATCCTGTTCCTGGGGCAGTCAGGCAATTTATACATGAAGGGATAGCTAATTATGATCTAAATATTTAGACTATGGAAGGCATGTCTAAGAGCCCCAGAAGTAGTAGGTATCTCTTTACTATCCTCCAAAATTAGAGGAAGAGCAGCCACATAAACTGAGTAATTGTGATTTGAAGGTGGTTTTTAAAGATTTGCCATTTGTGCACCATGGTGACTTCTCCACAGTTGTGGTGTCCCCTGAGAATGTTCCTGGAGCTGCCACCTTCATCGCCTGCCAAGTCTGGTTATGTTTTATTAGCTTGACACATTGCATGATGACAGTCTTGAGCCTTGGGTGTCTGAATTCCATCTTTCAACATATTGCTTCAGGCCTGCTGTTTCTAACTTCCCATCAGGTGCTGTCATTTCCCAGTAGTCAGCTGTGGAGAAGTACCCTTTGTGCTTACTTAGCACACTATAGTTCCTGCTTACATTAAATGTATCTCCACCAGCTGCAAGAACAATGACCAGCCCTCCTGGAGGAGTTTTGTATAAAGGTGAACTGTATAAATAAAAGACCCCCTCTGGCATGAAGCCAAGAGATTACATTAGGTATTTTTCCCCAACGAATTTTATCAATTAGTTTATATGTGTGAGTTCTTACCAGAATATCTGGTTCACATCTTGACTAATTTTCTGTCACTAAACATGGATATTACATTACCGTACTGTGCAGTGCAGCTGACTTAATTCCCTTATGCGAAAATTAATGACTTCAAGTTAAAAAGTTGAGTGCATAAGCATTGAAAAATCAAAAAAAATATTGCCTCATTATGTGTTCTGAAATAATTTCTTTTTGATGTGCTCATGGAATTTTAGTAATTTGTAATTTACTGGTATATGCAGACAAGAAGTGTTTGTAAATATTGTAAATTCTGAGTAATGTGATTTCACTCCTATGAGACCTTCCATTTTTATAGAGTAATAACTTTGTTTTACAGCTATGCATTAGTTTTGAAAATCTATTAGCTGCCACCTCCCTTTGTATAAGTTTTCAAAAGTTATAATTTCAGCTTTGAATGGAGAGATGATATCATGACTAATATTTTTGCACTTGTCCAATTACTACTTATGTCTTGAACTTTAGTCATGCTGAGTGAACAGATGTATATAAAAGTACAATTGGATTAAAGAAGTGAGCAGAGATCTGCCTGTAGTGGCTATAAAATCCAATGTCCAGATGCATCCTCCAGGTGAGATTTACCAAGAGATAAAATTCAATTCCTGTCCTGCTCTCTAAGGGAAATATTTGGTGAGGTGATTCCTTCTTAGGTCACAACACAGCTTAGATGGATTCTCTTTATTCCTTATCCTATTCAGTCAAGAAAATATGAATAATTTTTCACATATCTGCAACCAGCTACAGTGGGAAGCTGCCCAGCAAACTTGCTGGGGGTTTTGTCTGACCTCCTTCTTCATTTTTGCTTATCAGTTCTTCAATGTTCCCTCTAACAGGGTATAAAAGCCCAGGAAAGTTTAAAAATATATTTTTACACACCTGTTTAAATTACTTGCTTCATCTTCCTAGGACATTTTAAAGGATTAGTGATATTGTGCATAAATAGCAACAACTAATCTGAAAGATCCTGCAATAATGGGAGTGACCCCAGGCCAAGAAGAAGGAGAAATCTGGTGCTTGCTCTCCTGTGGACTTCTGAAGTATGTCAGTTGTGCCCACAATCACAGTTCTCTGATCTGTATGTCCTCTGAATTTTCCATGAGACTTCTGTGGCCATAAAATATGGTTATAAGCCATTTAGAATACTGAATTTTGAAATTCCTGAAATGATGGGAGGATTGTGTTGCTGTGCATGGGAGCACTGTTATAGTCACAGCATCACACCAGGCCTCAGCCATGGCATTATGGGAAGTGAAAATTCTCAAAGGTCCTTGTGAATAATCCTAGAGGATGAGGAATGGCTAAGTGGATCCACCTTTCTCTACTTACACCATGCACAGCCTGTAGTCCCAGAAGCATGCTATGCCACAGGTTGCATCTGGGCTTTGTCTCAAAGGGAAGCATGCAATTAATTGCCAAAGAGCATTAAACTATACATGAATTTGAAGGATGGGTTTCCAGGGACCAATCAGGGTTTGAGAGCAAAACAATAGGCTAAATTGTTTGGCAAAATGCACTATAGATTATGTGATTCACATTGAAAAATACATTGATAATAATTTCTGAAAAGTCTAACTCTGTATTTTTCATTTGCAGAAGGTTATTTTTAGCTGCTAGCCAGAAATTTTGTTGAAATCACAATTAGAGTTCTGATCCAGCTTTGTGGATTTAGCTTAAGGTGTCTATTGTCATATTGAATGCAAACCCCATAATTCCTGCCTACCAACATTTTGTTTCCAGGTACACATTTTCCTTCTGCACTGAAATAAATAAAGAAATCTTGTTCATCTGCCTTTTATTCATGTTTTATATCTATATATGCATGTATTATGAAGCAAGAATACCAGTGGAGCAATGAGAATTACTGCACAATGCTTTTTGTCTGTAGGTTGCCAAGTCCTCAACAGACAATGATAGGCAGCAAGACTGATTTAAATCAACATGGTCTCTGCTGGGTTTTCTTTGAGTACTGGAAATGAAATACACAGAATCAGTTTGACTGTTTCTTCTATTCCTTGATGTCCTTCTAACCACAAGTCTTTTTTATTAAAGAAAACCAAACCAAACCAAACCAAACAGAAAACCCCAAGAAAAACAACTAAACAACAAGAAAACAAACAAACAAACAAACAGAAAAACTTCCCCCAGAAACCAAAGAGAACAACAGCAGCACTACAAATAATATGTCTTCTAGTTCTGAAGGGCATTTCTCAATGAGGGTAGAATGCACTTCACATACATCAGAAAAGAGAACATCTAGCCTCTAATTGAAACATTAACTTCTCATTTAGGGATAAACAAGGTAATTCCTAAACCAGACATCTACCATTTTTAGCAGGCAAGGTTCAGATACTTTTTCCTTCAAAGTTCATTTCTTTTTGTATCTGAATACCTACAATTTAATGGCAAAGAGTAAATGGAAGAATATGAATGGAGTAAATTCATATTTATAGTATGAATTTTAATTTTATAACCCTAAAATAGAGGGTACCAAAATAAATAGTATAATTTTATATACTTTTATAATATTTGAACAGGTATTTATAATTCTTATAGATTTACTGTAACACCAGAGACCTAGATAAAGCTGAAGCATCTCCAAAACAGTTAACATTTTGCATTAGAAAAATAGTCAGGTATGCCACAAGTACTTAAAAATTCTATTAATAATTTCACATTTTAAGGATAAAAATTATTTCAAAGCTATAGTATATTACAGAATATATGAAGATTGCTATTCTTTAATGATTCATACTTTCCTTACTATATTGAACAAATTTTCAAAAATACATCTTTTTATTATTCATTGAAGGTGTAAGAAACACTTTCCCTTACAGAACAGAGTTCTTCACTGGCGGGATTACATAGAATGCCATGGTTTTACATTTCTCTCAATTGCTCAGAACTTCAGAATGTCTGGCTCTCTTTCTCATGCTACAGAATGTTCTTAAGCCTAATCAGGCGTGGAGAACAAAACCATCCTTTCCAATCCTCAGTCAAAGCCATTCACCAATCATTTTCAGTTTTTGGCTTGGAAATTAGTCCCTAGTACTCTTAAATAAACTGCTAGTTGTTGGTTTTGTGTTTGGTTTTGTTTTTTAATTTCTCTTACATAGAACCATCAAAGGTAACAGATTTCAGGATCACACACCTTATTAACAGAATCACTGCACTGAAGTTATTCTTACACAGGTCAGCTTCATGTACCCACACATTAACTTCCTAAAGCATTTAAGTACATTGATGGCTGAAAAGACTGGGAATCTGGTTTTCCTCTTTTATACAGCCTTGTGTGCTGGTCCCCTCTTTCTTGATTCCCACACTCAGAGCAGAGAAAAGACTAAATGCAATCATACATAGCAGAGCTTGCATCAGGTAGTTGGGTTCATTTCATGTGTAAGACAGGACCCATTTGTGAAGCCTGGATCTTCTTAAAAACCTACTAATGTCAAGAAATTTTATTTTTTTAAAGCTAGAATGGCCTGTAATTTGCAGCAAGCAGTTCCATAAGAAAAACAAAACAAAACAAAACAAAACAAGACCACCACGAAAACAAGAAAACAATAATCTTTTGTTCTATTTATGAACAAAGTTGATGCACATGGTGGTAGGAAATTTACACAGATACACTGGAGGGAATAAAACACCCAGAGTGGCTGAATTTGTTAGAGAAAATAGTTGCCATTTTGAGCAGCAAAACAAAAGCTCTACAATACACAAAATAATATCTGAAATATAAAGAAATAAAGCAATAATATAAAGCCCTTGGAGAAGCCTTTTAAATGTTGAATGAAAGGAGAGAAACTAGTAGTATTTTGTGAGGAAAAATACAATTTTTTCTACTTTAAAATTCTAATATAAGGACACCTAAATTAAATAGCATTTTTTTAGCAATACTTATGATACATGCATATTTTGATTTACGTAAATTTACAATAAAGACATCAAACAATTCTTTTCAGCAGACATTGCCCAATAGACTGTATTATCAGTGATCTTGCTAGCAGTTTATGCTTTACTATTTTGTCCCAGTGTTTAGTAATCCTCTTGGACTGGAGGCTATCACCTTCAAAACTGTCTAAAAGCAAGCTTGTTTGTTCCTGCTGTATCAGGAGACAGAAGATGTTATATAAAGAAGTTCAACAGCTACAGGCTGACTCATGTGGTCCTTTCTGTTCACCCTAAAGTGTCTCCACACAAAGAATGCAGATTTTTTTTCCAGGCCATCAGTTCATGTCATGCTGCTCTTGTGGAAGAATGTGAAAATGAAACAGTGGGAGAATTGCTTGGGAAATTTTGCTGTGTGAGGAAACTCATCACTGTAAACTGGTGGGGCAATACCATTGTCTTTTAGCTGCTTCCTTCACCAGCCACGGAACAGGCATGAACTCTGACAGCCAGGTGAGAAGCAGAATGCAAGCTGCACACTGATGAGGGAGAATGGGAAGGTGACATGGCAACACACATCTCTACTGAAACTGATCGATGAATTTGCGTCCCTTGGATCCAAATTTGGGTTTTCAGCCCAAAAGAGTTAGTTAACCTTTCAGTTTTTTAACTGCAGGGAGTGGGAGTTTGGAGTGTTTTTTTTTTTTTTTAATTGTTTGGTAGGGGTTATTTCTGGTTGGTTTGCAGAAGTTTTTTCACCTTTTTGACATAGTTTCTTTCACCTTAGATCCCCACTAGCAGCCACAGCAGTACAAGCAAGAATTGATTAATTAAATGGAAGGAGCAAAAAAAGAAGTGGCAAGAAGACTGCTGCTTAAATAACATTTTGCCAACAGAGAATTCATAATTCTGGATCATAGTGGAGTCTATTGAATGAAGTGGAAAAGAGAACTTTACTTGAAAGAATTAACTCTTTTCCAGTAGCTTCTTTCTGACTAAATGAGGTATTTCTGTTAGGTTAAATAAACAGGTCTTTAAAAAAAAAGCTCATAGGCTTGTCTGGAAGATCCAGAACACCTCCTTAAGGAAAAAAAAAACACCTTGAAATGGTAGACTGCATCCTTAAATCCCTCTCCTCACCCCCAAATATTTAGGGTAA
The DNA here is from genome assembly GCF_017590055.1 of Onychostruthus taczanowskii. Classification (NCBI taxonomy): domain Eukaryota; kingdom Metazoa; phylum Chordata; class Aves; order Passeriformes; family Passeridae; genus Onychostruthus; species Onychostruthus taczanowskii. Next base: position 6,379,654 of record NW_024500905.1, read on the forward strand.
AAACAGAAGCCAATTTCTTACCTCAAATATTTGTTTAGTGAGCAGTGTTACCACCAACCCATGTTCCAGGCAATGAAGGGAAAGAGTGAGGTTCCATCTTGGTATATGGACAAAGAGGAGGTAGACCTTTGGGTTTGATTCTAATGAGAGTTCAGTTGTGTTCTTTTATCTCCTACTGATTTCTGTGCCTTTGTTTCCTACTCTGAATTGTGGAAATAAAAAAAAATGGTAGAAGTTAATTCTTACCTTCCCTTTTCTTGTGTTATGTGTGATTTGCAAGCTAAAATCCAGGCTCTCCGTGCTCTTGAAACACCTTCAGTGAGGCAAGTGGGATATTCTGGCAGTTTGAACTCTATCTACTTTATGACTTCAGAGAATCTCTGGAGTAATATTTTTCTTCTCATTCATATTGCCCAAAAGCTAATGAAATAGGAACCTTGAGGGATCAGAATTTTGCAATCATACTTGCAAAAGTGAAAAAAAAATCTTAGAAGAGAATAGGGTAGTAAAGAACAAACCTGCATCCTGAGGTTCCCAGGCAAGCTTGTGAGCCTTGTTGAATTTTGCCCTTTCTATTGTCACTGAATTGCATGACCACAGAGCTAAAATCACTCTTATTACTGACTTTTTGCCACTGTCATTAAAACTACTGATAAGACTTGACAGAAAATTTCAACAGACTGAGGGCAAGGCTGACATCTGTTAAAAAAGACTTGGCCAAATTACTTGAAAAAGGACCAGAACCTCTGCTCTTGTCAACCTTCTTTTCCTTCTCTTCCAAGAGAAAAAAAACCCAAACAAAAAACCCCTTATGCCTGCCCCCACCAAAAACCCAAACCTGCAACCAAATCCATAAAATTGTTCACTCGCATACATACAAAATATGTAATATTTCTGCAGTTTTTCACATCTGAAATCCCATTCCATAATTATGTGATCTAGTGTTAGTGTATGAAAAGACTTCGTATTTGATATGGTCCTGAAAACCTAATATACCTTCTCAGAACTCAAGAATTAAATTCATAAGGCAGATCAGGAAAAATAATTAGATGCATTTAAGAATCTTCATGGTATTAAAGAATTATGGGAAAGCCTCCATCAGAATTATGTTAATATTAGAAAGTGGAGTGCTACCTATTTGGTTAAGTCTGCCTTGTAAAATTAGTCTTTTCCTGAAATCACTATAGTTTAAGATCCATTTTGCCCATACTCATATGGGTAGGATTTTTGCCATGTACAGGAACAAGAACAAAGTTGAATGTTAGCATGATCTAGATCCATCAGCAATGCCCATCTGCAAGATTTTTGGTATGCAAATATAGCTTCCTTCAGAGAAAATAGGTCCTTAATTTTTAATATATATTTAAATCCCATAAATCAAAGATTACCTTCATGCAGTATTTATGGGCAAAAGACTCAACTGATGAATACACCATAACCTGAAGGTACGAAGTCAAGACCAGATTTCTGGAAGACCTGGTTTTAGTCAAAGTCAACTCACATGACTTGTTAAAGGAAAAAGTTAATTGCTCTCCAGTTCTGTCATACAAAGTGCCAGTCTAGGGGGTCTAATTGTTGTTTCCAAGGAAAAATCTATGAATGTGTTACTGTTATTGTGATTTGTGACTAATTTAGGCATGTGCTTAAGTGGTTTTCTGTACCAGGTTGTGAGTTTTAAATTTTTTTTTTTTTGCAAGTAAAAAATTCCAGAGAGAAGGGAACACTCTTTTGTGAATGAAAAGAAAAAAAGAAATCCTTACCAACACCTTTGGTTTTAATTGTAGGTAGTAAATCTTTGTAGGTAGTAAACATAATTTTTAGAATTTGTTCTAAAGACTGTTAATAATGGATTCAGTAGTGAGATGCAAATATTTTTACTCAGATGTTGCGGTGCGTTTTGAGGTGGGGCACCCCGGGGATGTCCCCGGAGGGCCCCCTAGGCTGTGAGTTGGCTGGCAGCAGCAGGCAGGCAAGGAGACTCCACACGGCTTCTGATCAGATGAAGGTTTATTTGGGGTCCCAACCCCGGGTACAGCATGGCTACTGAGGGAAAAGGGGGATGGAGGGGGAGCCTCAGGGAGGGAAGGGGCAAGACGGGGAAGAGGCTGGGAGAGAGGAAGGGCTAAGAACCAGACTGATCTCCTAGCACAGCTTAAGAGGGGAATTGAAGTGGGCGCGGAATCAGACTTGGGCCAATGGGATTGCAGATGCAGGATGGTTCAGGGCAGGACCACAGGCTTAGAACATACCATACATTTCGGAGGGGTGAGACAGAGCATACCATTTACATAAAATGGAATACAACACTCAGATTACATAAAAATAAGTCTACAAACCTAGAAATTCTGCAGAGCAGATAATTATACAACTAGAAATATGTCAGCAGCTATACAGTGAATAAAAGAAAGGACCTGAAAGCGAAAATATCTTTCTTTTATTTGAATTTTATGGGTTTTAAAAAAAGTCATTAATCATTTTCTCTTGTGAATAGGAGCTGAGCTTCCTCCCCTGTAATTTATACCAAATTGTCCTCTGACATTTCATTTTGCTGTTTTAAATTGTTTCAACTTTGAATAAAACATTTTTTATGCTTTGTGTATTGTAAATTAATTGCTTCTGTCAGATTAATAGCTCTTCTTGGGAATACAGGAAATTATGGTACACTTGACAGTGGTTTTTCAGTGCTCCCATGAAAACTGAACGAAACTGATGCAAAAGAAAAACCCAAAACAATGCAAGCCTTCCCCTCCCTGAACAAATGAAATAATAAGCAGAGCTTATTTCATCTCAGAAAGTGCCTGCAAGCATTGTCATATCAGATATTGGAGAGTAGACTACAGTCACCCTTCAAGGAAAGGCATTTTAAAATTCATTTCAGTCATTGCTTGTAATTGAGTTTAACAGCTGAAAATCCTTCAATTGACCTCCTGTCTATCTTTGTTGCTTATTCTAATACAGTTACTTAGAGAGCAAAATGTCAACATAAACAATGTGGAATGACAAGAGGAAATATATATATATATGCACATAAACATATATACCTGTATTTGTTGTATATGTATAAAAATTTGTATAATGTATTGTTTTCATATACATATATAGGTACAATAAAGTTTATATTGTTAAATAGAAATAAAAAAATTATATTTTTATATATATAAATATATCAACCGTACCACTATACAAAGAGTATTAAAACTGTCAAAGCCATTTGGTTTTGGAATGTTAAAACTGATGTAAGCAAATAATTGTAATTGCCTAAATTGTTTGGGTTTTTTCCTTACACAAAGAAAATTTCAGAGCCACCTGGTACAAAAAGCTCACATATGGAAATTAATTAAAATCCTGTCAAAGCAAGCCTATCATCTGGACTTAAGTGAGTGTGCAAGAAAATGGAACAACTCTGCTATAACATTTGGCACAATAAGTTGCTTTTATTTGAAAATACCTTGAAAGAATTTAGAAGCTGAAATATGCTCTTGAAAACACTATTTTAAAGCTGGTATTCTTCTTACTCCCTACTATTCTTCCAACACCTTGAAGTTTCTAGCTATAAAATACTACAGTCTTAGAACAGTATCCTAACATCACAACTTCTTCTGGTTTTGACAAAAGCTTGTATTACCTTGTTCTACAGAAGAAAGATATGCAGGAAGTAGAATATGGACAGCATGAACCAGATGAAAATGCCAGCAGCAATTCTGGATTTGCTACCCTTTAAGGGAGAGACTCCCAGAGGGTCAGTCCCACTGCCCCATCAAAGCTTTGGGAAAAGTACCAGGACTGATCCAATTGCCTAAATGGTTAGCACCTCTACCTTTCTATGGTTTTCTTAATTTATTTTGGCACATTCCTTAATAGTATTGGTTTTGCACATAGCAAATTTCATTTCAGCTTTTTAGGGACAGTCAGTATTTCACTTGTCAGCATTTCTTCTCGAGATATGACCTGTGTATTTGACTAAGTTAATAGCTAAACTATACACTTCTGAAGGAGGCACTTACAACTGCACCATCTTTCAAATACAAAAGGTGAGAGAAAAGTAGATTTTAATAATTTTTACAATATATATTCTCAAACAATTACATTTGTGCTTATCCTTTTGTCTCATTTCTTTTCCAGATAGAAGAACAGCTTAACTCTTACTCATAAGGAAAGACCAAATAAAGTCTGTTATCTCTCTACTGATGTTTTAATCATCTCTGATTACCTCACATCTGTCCTACTGGATTAAAAAAAAAGGATTATCACCTAGGTTTTCTCTCTGTTCTACTCCAGTATTTCATCCAGCTTCACTTCTCATACAACAACCCCCTCTCTAAATATATCTTCACCATAGAAGATTGAAGATTTTCTTTCACCAGTATTTTTCTCAGGGCCCTGACCAGACTCACCTGGAGCCTCCACCCATACCAGTCATCACAGGAACTCTATTTAACCCCAGCCTGGGGCACACCAGAAATGTTGGAGGTTTCACATCAGTTATACCAGGTTATAGACCTACTGATTCTGACCTACAGACTGCTTTCCTAGCTCTGCCTTGTCACAACTTATCTGTTAGTAAATTGCTGCATCTCATTCTAACCTTGTCCTGACTTGATCTCAGTGGCATTTAATTAGTAGAGTTTTATTTCAATTTATTATGACACATATATTTATTTACAGACTGAAAATTATACCTTGCATTTGCAATCATCATTCTTAGTGCCCAAATGTTCCCAATATCTCCAGATACAGTACTCATGTGCCTAGAAACTGATTTTCTGATTCATATTATGATTTTTTACTAGATTCCACTACTTTTTTTAAATTATAACATTAAATGCAATATTCCATTCCTCAATAATTTTCCATTTACAATCATACTGCATTATCAACTATATGTTTCAATTAAAAAGACAACACTTTTTATGGTGTATTCTTAGGCAATTTGAAAGTGGTTTTGTCACAATTTGAAAAAATAATGGACATGTCAGGGTAGAATAAAAAAATCTTTAGGTACATTTATTTCACTTGCAAGATGGAGAAGTAGGAGACAAAACTGTGAGAAAGACCAAGTAAAGAAATGCAGTCTCTCCTGTGATTATGTAGGAGAGAGTGATGTAGCAGTGCTAACTTCAGTTCAGTCAAGATCTAATTTATTCTTAAGTCACTTTTGCAGGTTTCTGTTTCTTTCATGTCAATGATGAGCACAGAAAGTTTTGGTTGTTAATCTTTTTGGATTGTGGATTCTATGTGGGTAACTTCTGCATCATGATTTGTTTGCTGACTGAGTTGCAGAGTTTGGAATTTGGCTTTAGTTCCTGTAGAATAGTTGCACATACACTGTTTATATATAAGTACTTTGGACACAGTTTAGGATAGAAGAAAATATATTTTCTTAAACAGTATTAACTATTGAATGGTAACTGGAAATCAAATCAGTAAGTGCATGTTTAGATTATTTCATATGTGAATTCTGAATGGTGGGTTTGTGCTTGCAAACTGGTTTCTCTCCTCTCATTTATTTACTATTAAAAATATGGTAATATTCCATTTTTATTCCTTGGTTGCAGGACTTCTGGACTCCCCATTAATATTTTAAGCACTCTGTGCTTATAGTAGAAAGTTTACACAGCAGTATGAAGGATACAGTCATTCACCACTACCAATGAATTTTTAATGTAACATTTCAAAACTTGCTTCTTGTAGTTAATATATAAAGCCTGACTGTGCCTAGGAACTCTGGTCTAGAACAAACATGATTAGTTAATCTGTACAGCCTACACTGAGTTGGAATATAGTCCGCTGAGAAAACTGTGCATCCTGCTACCTTGTAAGATTTCTTGGATCCAGACTTTGTTCAGCAGTTGCACTGAAGCAGGACAAAAATAAATAATTGAAGAGTCTCTTAGCCAACAGATATCATTAGACTTGGAGTTACAAGCTTAGACAGATGTCCTGAGACTGCAGTATGCATCCATCTGTAGTCAGTGAGAATGGAGAAGAAAAATTTCTCTTGTATCTCTACAGTGAATGCAGATTTAATCCCAAAAGCCATGCCGCTTCTGTCCACCTCTTTTGAGGAGCTCTGACATTTCTTTTATGCAGGGGACTTAGACTGTGTTTACATATTTACAAATGATATACGGATATTAATCCAGGATGACTGTTTAGAAATCTACATCTCACAGACAGCAGTCATTCTGTACCACCCTCATATTCAGAAAGTGTGAAGAGGAAGGAGAGAAAGAAGATTTTATCCTTTCTTTACTTTGTGGCTACAGAATATCAGCTGAAAGATTTCAACAGCTGTCAGAGTTTTTCCTCCCTGAAAAATCTTACAAGGAATAAAAGCTCAAGTAACATTGGATTTCCAGTTCTACCTGTAATGGGAGCACTGGAAGACCTGTCAGGTCAGTATTTTCATGGCATTTTTATTTGGTTGCAGAACAAAGAAATTCAGAGTATGGATACACATATGAGATTAAATGTAGATTTTGTCCTTCAAATTACAATTTCAATGCCTTTGAATTTCACCCAATCAGCATTCCTGATTTTAGAGCCTTTCATTATAACCTTCTTGTGACAGTTTCCTGACACCTCTTGCTTTCATCCACATTCAATCAAGATTCAGAGAGAGTGCTTGTAATTTTTATTTTGATTCTTTTGAAAAGTAACTCTTATTCTCTCTTTCAGAAAGGAACAGCACATTAGGCAAAACCCAAAAAGCAAACAAACAAACAATAATTGAAACAACTAGTGAACTTGAATTTCTATCACTTTTATTTTGTTCTATTTGGTTTTTTGCCCTCATTTACAGAGTCAGAAAACATATCCATAAAATTTCACTCTCTAGTCCTCATCAAAGTTATTGCTCCATTCATATGCTAAAAAAGCTTCAGAAAGCTTTCATATCTTTACTGCACACTGGATAAATTAACTAACACATTACAGTGAATATATTTATAATGAACTCTTCTTGTCTTGTTGCTATGAGTGTATCTGTCCAATAATTATGTTCTCCTCTCACTGGATTGATTACAAAATCACAGAATCACAAGGTTGAAAGAGACATTCAAGATCATCGAGTCCAACCCATGTGCTAACACCTCAACTAACCCATGGCACCGGGTGCCACATCCAGTCTTTGTTTAAAGACATCCAGGGATGGTGACTCCACCACCTCGCCGGGCAGGACATTCCAGTACTTTATCATTCTTCCCATAAAAAACCTTTTTACTAATATCCAACATGTATTTCCCTTGACACAGCTTGAGATTGTGTCCTCTGGTTCTGTCAGTTGCTGTCTGGTGAAAAAGACCAACCCCAGCTGACTACAACCACCCTTCAGGGAGCTGTAGAGGGATAAGGTCACCCCTAAGTCTCCTTTTCTCCAGGCTGAACACCTCCAGCTCCCGCAGTCGTTCCTCACAGGGTTTGTGCTCCAAGCCCCTCACCAGTCTCGTTGCTGCCTCTGGACGCGCTCCAGCGTCTCAGCATCCTTCCCAAACTGAGGGACCAGAACTGGACACAGCACTCAAGGTGCTGCCTCACCAGTGCAGAGTACAGGGGCAGAATGACCTCCCTGCTCGTGCTGGCCACACTGTTCCTGACACAGGCCAGGATGCCTGTGGCCTTCCTGGCCACCAGGGCACACTGCTGGCTCATGTTCCGCCCGCTGTTGACCAGAAACCCCAGGTCCTTTCTGCCTGGGCACTTCCAGCCACACCATCCCCAGCCTTTTGTGAATGGGTGTCACACTAGCCAGCTTCCGGTCATCTGGAACCTCACAAGTGAACCAAGACTGTTGGTAAATGATGGAGAGTTAGAAGTAATTTAACTTTGATTTTCACAGCATTCATGCCAGTAAAGAACATTTCTTTAATGTCTGTGGAAAATAAATGTGAAAAATCTTGGAACTTGCCTAAATGATTAATTTACAATACCAAGGAATGCTCCTAAGAGATTTTGGATTGCTCACCATAAAGTTTTACATATTAAGAACTGAGGTTGATCCTGGACATAACTTGATGCCATAGTGGGCAAGGAGACTGAGCTGGAAAGAAATCATTATATTGCATGTTGTGGCCATATTTTTCAGCTTTCATTGCACAGCAACAATTTTTAATAAACTTGAAAAGCAGATAGGTGTTCCTACAAATGTCTCTGGTAAATCATGCTGAATATTTAGAGCAAACAGACAACAGTTGCATAGATTTTTGGACTAATATGGTTGTGCAGGAATGACATGACACCCATTTCTAATATTGAACACTGAATTTCTTTACAGATGTATTTTTTTAGGGTTGTTTGCCCTTCTAGTTAACTTTTTTTCAAATAAAATTAAATAAATTTGGAACTTCTTTCTGAAATGTTCTAGGCAGGTTATGTTTTATTTTGATAGTGTTAAACCAGAATTTTCTTCTATGATCTCATGTGAGAGAACAGAGTGTGTTGATTTAAACAGAAATAAGCCTTATTTTTCATGTTTATTTTATTGCTGCTTAATTGAAGGATGGAACATATGACACAGAAAGCATTAAATAAAATTTCTGATACAACCTTTTAGAATTGACACTCCAAATTTACAAAAGAACTGCCTTTAAGAAGGAAGGACCTGGATAAGGAATGAATGGTTTTTAGACTGACTCATCAGTATGATTTCTTACTGTTGTTGCAAATCATTCTGTTCTGGACAATTTAGGTCAATGGTTAGTCATTTCCCCATAAGGGCAGCAGTAGCATACTTTTATGGCTCATGTAGTTTACCAGAGCTCAATTCATCTCTTACTTCAAATTGCTTTGCCGCCTCTATTTATAACATTAACAATTTCCAAGCAGACCAGACAGGACTGTAGAAATTAAATGTAGCTCTGAAAACACTCAGGTGTTTAGTTTTTAATTTCATTTGTTTTCTCCCTGTATCTGAGAGAGTAGACATTTGAATATATCATGGCAGTGCAATAAAAGAGGAACAATTTCTGAAGAGAAGTTTTAAGCAGAGCTAATGATCAGCTGAGGCAGCTGACAGTTCTTGGAATGGGGAGTAGATAGAGTACTGAGTAACTGCTGAGATGAATAGCAAACAAAAAAAAGGTTCACAGGTGTTAGAGTCAAGAAGGAAAGAGAAACATACTTTAAAAATTACAGTAGAAGAAAAAAAACCCTACTAGTTTACCCAAATTAATTAACGACAGTCTAATTTCATAAAAAAATAATTCCTGATTCTTATTTGCTACTCAGGATTACAGTGGTGTCTATATACCATCCTGTAGGAAGATATTTCTAAACTCTGCTGTACTGAACTTGAAATGTCATGACCTTTCAGTGACAATGTTGGCAGACCTGACTCATTGCAATTTTACACACATATTTATAAATATAATCACATATATTTAGTCATTTATACAAGAATTCCCATACACTGCTATATCAGCTTTCATGTGCCAGTCCTCTCAGGAGAAAATTCATATTCTAGCTCAGTTTCTAACCTGATACAGGACTTGAAAATAGATTAGGTATGGAGATCTACTCAGAAACCTCAGCAAGCAGTCACATTGTCTGCCTAAACAGTGCCATCTGACATTGAAAATAAACTGGTTTATCCTGGATATTCTTTCCTTAAACTAAATTTCCTTTTATTGTGTGTTAAATGTTTACACACATATAAACACCCCACATGCACCTTTATGCATATCTAATGGCTTTTTTGGTTTCCAAGGACTTTGGTTTGAAGAAACCCTTGGATGACAGTTTGTGCTATTTTCATCACATTCCTTCTGAAATGTCTGTCAGGTTTGGTTTTGACAACATCACCTATTTTGTTCTGTGCACTTCAGGGCAAAATTTAAAAGAAACCTGAAAAACTTTACCATCAAAATCTAAGAATGAGGTAAGTATTATGTAGCAGTGTGGAAGTGGGAAATAAGACCTCCCTGTCAGCTCCTGTTCAGAATCTTTACAAGTATAATACTATCTTAGTTTTAATCCAGCCTTTAGTCTTGAAGCCTCAATACATTTTTTAACTATCTGATGCTACTGAATTGACTTAATGAACGTTTTGTAATTTGCTCACCATTGTGAGTTTTCTCTCAACATGATTAGTAAGCAGTTACATGCAGTATTTTCTAAAATTATCTTATTTTAAGAAAGAACCAGAATGCGTGTTACAGAACAATCATATTTCTTGACTCTTTCATTACTGAGACAAGTTATGCCTCAGATATTGTATCACAGGAGCTTGGATTAATATTTACCACTTTTGTATCATAGGATTCCACCTGCCATTTTTGTGAAAACAGAGAGGAAAAACTAAAACAATTTAAAATAATACAGTTCTATTCCTTCCCTCTCCTGTAAAGAAAAATAAGAGCAAAAGATAAAAAATAATAGAGGAAAAATTGCTAAGCAAAATCCTGTAGTATTGTTGTAGTATGGTAGTTTAAGGAGCTGATGAGTGAAAGTTGTCTAGGTTTTCTTCATTTAACCAAAATACACATAGTAGGTTCTGATACAAATGCTTTGAGCTATTCTTGCAGCCTGACATATCCCAGCTTCCCCTGTGCAACTCTTTGTCAGTGTCTTTCTTTTGCCTTGTGGTTTGCTGGTATTTGGGGGAAAAACTGGGAGTTTGCTCTATAATACGAAGATATTGTTCTTCCAGCCCTAAGTAGCCAATGATATCATCTATTTTTTCTCTCTTATCTGAGGGCACTAAGCAACTACAACTCTGGAATGTGTTAAGAGATTAAATTGTACTCTAGATCTGTAGTGAATGATAAGCAATGAGTGAAATACCCCCATTTTAGTTCTGACATATAATTAAGTGTTGATTCCATCAAGGAAAGAGAATGTAAATAGATGCGTTTGTGCACCTTACATGTATTCTCAAAGAACTCTTTTTACATTACTGAGGAAAAGCATGGCTTTATTAATGCTGTTAAAGTCAAAATTTGAAATAAAACCTTAACTTTGCTTTTTCCTCTTCTGACGCATGGAACCCTAGATCTGATAAATTCCAGTTGGGGAATTATTAACATATGTAGTGCTTGCCAAAATTGTTTCTGGGTCTTCATAATAAACCAGTCTTTTAAAATAAGTTCTTCATGTTTCATATTGAATGGTTTTATGAAAAGAAGTGAAGATACACAGGAAAGTGGTACAATAATTTAAAAATGGTTGGGTTTCTTTTAACCCAGAACATTTTTATCATCAGTCCGCCTCATCACATATAAAATTAAGCAGCAAGATTAACTAAGACAAAAGACATAGTAAACAAAATTTTCAAGAGGAATTTCTTCCTCTCCATGCTACTAAGTATTCAGTTTTTTAAGTATAGTAATAAAGCTGAAACAGAATATGTAGCAATGGAAAAGTCCATGTGTTAATTTGAGACAAATTTGGTGCTTGATTTTAAAATGCAGAAGGAATTATGATATAGAGTTTTAATTGAAACTAATAACATTGCTCTCTTCCCAGAGATTTCATAACCTCTTCAAAGTTTAATAAACAGAATTTTAATAATAAACAGATGAAAGAGCTTCAGACAAGCTCATCTTCTTTTAAAATTTCTAGATAACAAAAAATCATTGAAATGGTGAAATTTTCCCATGTTTGGTGGCTGAAATATTGGTATCTTTTATACAATGAGATCAGAAGTTCATCTGTAAGTTATGAGGTTGCTGTAACAATATCTCTAGCACACAGATATATTTTGGAGGTTTCCACATACCTATTCTGAACTATTGCCATAAGTTATAAAATTCCAGTCAATCCATATTTAAGAGTTTGTATATTTGAAGTTTGTTTTGAAATTTTACAAAGATCTCCTATAATAATCTCCCCCAAAAATTTGTACATACAGGTTTTTTAGAACTATAGACTGCAATTAATACCAGAAAATCTTATATTTAAAAAAATAAATTGTAACTTTGTAGATCATATTCATTTTGCATTATTCCCAAGTTTATGCCTGTTCAATACCATTTTTAGCACACATAGGCAGAATAAGATGTAACACCCATGCATTATTTAAAAGTCATACCTTGACAAGTGATGACAACTGAGCATGACAATTTTGGAGATTCTTATTTGTTAAGATTTCACCATAATCACTTCTCAGACTTCTTCCAAAATTCCTGTTGAATAATAGTTTGAAGCAGCTCAGCAACAGTACTTTATTCTTTTAAACTGGAAAATTCCTCCCCAAACCATCTGGGCTGGCAGGTGTTCATCACCACATCTAGGTTGCTATGAGACAAGATTTGCTTATACTAATTAGTCACGTAGCATGAAACTCCAATTTTGCTCATTTGAAACAACTTATGTCTACAAGGACATATTACCAGTACCTGCAAAGCTCAAGGTGTAAGACCCAAGTTAATAATGTCAGAAAAAGAGAAGACAGGGACTACTCATACATGCAAAACCTTCCAGGTTTGCCCCTAGCTCTCTGACCCATGGAGAGTAGCTCATTATGAATGATGTGCTAGTGTTCCCCTCCGTGACACAGATGAAGTCACAAGGCCAGCTCAGTCATTCTGTTTAACTAACAGAAATTAGGAGTGTGTCTCTGAGTTGGAGCCATTGCCATGTTGAATTTTTCCCCTGAGAACCTTCCTAATGCTTTCAGGCCTGGGAGAGGTGAAGACAGGAAATACCATGCAATTCAAATACTCAAGTTATGATATTTTAAATTATTTGTATTATAATGAAGCCCAGAAGATTAAGGTAAGGTTAATATAGAATTCAGTAGCCAACGTTATAAACAGCTAATAGACTAGCTACAGAATTTTCCATACTAGAGCTGAAACGATAAAACTGAGGCAATCCAAAATCAGCATAATTTGAGATAAATTCAGGTAATACACTCTCCAACCCTGGCAGCATTCTAAGTAAAAGACAATTCCGATTTTGAATCAAAAACTTCCCCACATACTTGCTCACAAATACTCCATATAACAATCTAGCCACTTAGTGACTGTAAATCACATCAAAATTCAAAGACTGGAGGAGGTATGCAAGCACTGATTATTTTTCCACCTAGCTGAAGACCCTGAAAAGGGATTGAGTTCTTTCTAAAGAACATTTGTCCAGGATTTCAGAGTCATGGTAGTTCCATTCAAGTCTGTGACCACCAGAGGAGGCAGCATAATGAATAATGTAATTCAATGGTTTCAAAAGCAACTTCTTATGCCTGTGTCCAGGGGTGCCTATACCTATTTTTCTTTAATACACTAAGTGTAAAGGTTTCTAAGAGACTAGAATATAGGCCTATATATAGAGACTCTCTAACAGACTATATCTTCAGGCCACAGGATATAACACAGTCTTAGCTTATCAGATCTTTTTGCCCCATAAATCTTACAGGGCTTGTAGAAGTGCCTTTGACAGGGAAAAGGCAGATTGTCGCCATCTTACCCATAACTGGGCAATACTGTAAGTGAGGAATTGAGGCCCCATTGAGTCCATTGAGTTCCCATTACACTTACCTAATACCAGTTTCTCTGGGTATTTTCAAATACTCAAAACAAAGTTATTTTTCTCTTTAATGGTTGTATGCCTATACTGACACCCAGCTAAGATGTTTCTAATGAGCAGCCTTTATTCAACAGCCATGGCATCAGAGATCACCTTAGACACCTTCTTTGCCTACCCTTTTTCCTTGTCTTATGGTAGATGCTCTATGATAAACCTGCAGGAGCACTGAATCCCTCTTTGAGGATCCTGCTGGATGCTAGAGGACTGAGCCTCATGTTGCTGAAATTAAGATAGGTTCTGTAGCAACATCTGTATCTCCTGAGGTCATACATTCCAGGTACGTAGCTAGTTCAAATAGCATAACAAAATATTGTTTTGAAGCTGAAGTTTTTTTTTTTTTTCCCTTTCATTCAAGTCCTGTTGATTTTTGGTGTACTCAACACAACTTGTTTGGACCAACTCCAAGAGGGTGACTCCAGGCAGTTGCACCTTCCCCAGTGATTAATACTTGATTATATCTGTTCAAGAAAAAGCATCCATCTGGTTTAATTAGTATATAGGGGCTGAGATTATATTTTCCTTTCTCTTGATGGCACACAGCCATGTAGTCAATAAAGCAATTTCAAAAAATTACTGCATTTAGTGTGACAGACTAGCTTATTATGAGCACAAAAATCTATTAGACTTTTAATTCATAATACTAGTAAGCAACAGTCAGCGTTTCACAGGACCTGGGATTTTTAGTGTGTAGTTCATGAAGTTTTTATGGTTTTTTCCCTGATTTGGCTGCAGGCTGGTATTCATTCAAGATCTTACTGGGGAACATCTCCAACTCTGTCTAAATTGGCAAGTTATAAGGACAACAGAAGTGGATTCTCAAGAATGGATGACATGATGCTAAAGACTTGAAATCCATATGTGTTTTGGAGGTTGAGATAGGGCGGTTAGAAATTGTATATTTTATTTCACAAAATTCTAATACCTGACTGAGGGTGTAATTTTGAATGTCAGTGCATTCATCAATTTTCATTGTCTCAAAATACTAAAAGACTAAAAACTCCAATTAACAATGATCAGTGAAACAATTGGAATTCTTGCAGAATTCTCTCTATTTCAGGTTGAAAAGAAATGGTCCCTCCTATCTCCCCACCTTAAAATTTCCATAATAAAAAAATGTTGAAAAGAATTTAGAAAGTAATCCTTACAGCAAAAACTGTTGTGGCAAGAGATGAAACAATGTAAAGTGTCCCACTTCGTTGTTGAATGGAATAATTTGCCTGGAATCATTAAGTTCTTATTCATTCATGCAGCAAGTAAACTGAGAAACATGCTGATTCAAGGGAAATTTGATTATTTCATAGGCATCCTTCTTCAGCCAATTAAGAAGAAGCAAAATCTGATGCTGTCTTGATGTGGGGGACAGAAAAACAGGTATTTAATTTTCTGGTAGCACAAAATTATAAATTGAGAAGGAAAAAATATAAAAAATAAACAAAATTTATCCTGACATTTTTTGCTGAACCAAGTACTGAATGTTTTTATTTGTAATGTTAGTGAAATGTAAAAAGATGTATGAATATTGTGAAAATTACATAAATTATTAGCTTCTTATTTTAACTTACCTGCAGTTGTGAGATTGATAGTTAATCCACTGGCATTGTAGCATATGCTTTTTGTTCTTTATTTTTGTCCACAGGAAAAAAAAAAAAATCTGTAACTTGTACACAGCACAGTACAAACACTGTTTGTCCCTCTATATCTGCCTCGGGTGGTCTGAAATGCAGAGTTACAATAGGACAAAGAAGTTAGTTTTCCAAGCCACTGAACAATCAATTAAAATGAGTAAGGAGGAGGAATATGAGTTTCCTTTGCACACAAAGGTCTTTTGCTGGAGAGCATTTGTTCATCAAACAAAGAGTTCACCGTGTAGTTGGATAATAAGACAATTTGAAAGACTGGACATGGCTCAACATGAACTCTGTACAACTGCACTTGTGCTGACACAAGGTAATGAGCTTCCTGACTCATCCAACCAAAGAGCTGATGCAAAGGAGAAAAAACACAAACAGTTCTTTGCTCAGGAAGTGCAAAACTAGGAAGAAAAGAAGAAAAAGAGCCATAGAAACAGAATAACACTATTTCTGAATTGCACAACATCCTTCCAATAATATGAAGGCTGTTAAATTCGTTATCACACTGTCCTCCTGTGTTCTCATTAGCATATTGTCCTCTGAAGTGCAGGTCATTTAATTCCCAAATAGTAATTTTAAAAACAATATTTCTAACTTCTAAACAAAGTTTTCATGTTAGAATGACCACCCTCACAATTTATTTTCAGAGATGTGAGTACCTACCACTGTAGGCACAAAAGGGCAAAGAAATGCTGCTTTTTCTATTGTCCCCTTAGATATCTTCAGGCAAACATATTTTCTATCTGTTAAATCAAAGTTAGATGCAGCCATGAAGCTGAGATGCTCTGTATGTCCAGAAATAACCTGTCCAGACAGCTGTCAGAAAAGGTGTTGTGATAAGGCACGAAATGATGACACAGACACTGCTGCTCTCGAGGGGAACAAAAAAGAAGAAGAGCAACTTTATTTTCTGACTCCAACATTTATAGTTTTCCAAAGGGGACAGTGGATTGGAGGGTGACAGTGCCACCTCTCCAATGCCACTGGACAGACCAAGGGCCCATCAATTCTCTCCACCTCCATGAAAGAATGCAAAACATAGGTTATTTACAGAACTGTGTGTGAGAAAGTTTGTTGAAAGAATGTAAACATCAGAAGGCTTAACAAAGTCTTACAAAATCAGGGCAACAAAAGGAACTAAAAATAAAAACTTTGTTTTCATTCTTTAGTAATGAATATATAACCTGGGGCTTATCTTTACTATTACTAACATAGACCAAGACAGCATGTGTATGAAAATACACATACTTAACTACCCAAGGCAGGAAGAAAGAGCAGGTGCTGAAATAGTTACACCACAAGAAGGATGAAGAAGGTGGTGTAGTGGGTGTCACAAAGCTTCCACAGGGCATAGAACACTGGTTTTGCATAACTAAAAGACTAATGAAATGAGGAAAGAGACACTGGAAAAAAGTTCTGACCTAAAATAAGGAAAGAGCGCGAGAAAGAGAGAACCAAAAGACCCCGTAAAATATCTAGAATATGAAACTGAAAAGTAAGCTAACAAAAAACATACCTAGGAATTTTGGATAATTTAATCAGAGAAAAAGAATTTAATGGTAAATTAATAGAGATGGTCATAAAAATAAATTGCTTTTTATTTTTAGCCCTAATAGTACCTGGATACAATATGCTAAGATCCCTCAGCCACCAATTTATTGTGGTAATATTTTTGTTTAGCATGATTTATTTTATGTCTATAAAATTTTAAGGATGGGAACTCTTCTAATAACTCTTTCTTAAATATTAGTCAGGTTTGAATTGTAAGAACTCAAAATTTAATAAAAGAGGACAGTTGTTTTCAGATGTTTAAATCTGTGAGATCAACTCAGAGGTGGTTTTTTCCCCCCTTGGTGTTAAATGGAAAAATTGCCCTTATTTTTTCTAGATCTTTAATTTTGCTATGAAATTCCAGAAGCTTTTGAGGAGGCAAATTAAAAATTAACTTGAAAATATGAATACATTTTAATTACATTATAATAATACATTATAATTTCATTTTAATTTTTGCCATGGTGTTAAAAATGTGAGGGAATCCACAAACAAAAAACCCCAAAATTACAAACAACAAGATGATAAATGCAACAGAACCTGTTTTATTCTAACACAATTTGCAGGACAGCCCTCTCAGTAGTTGCACTAGTTCTGTCCCTGGGTAAGATTTTAAAGGAGAAACCAACTTCAGTACAGTATATTTCAGGAGCAGGACCTGTAATTCATAGCTTCAGAAAACACTCTTTTGTGTAGCAGATGTTCTCTAGATGCAAAGTCTTCAGAGAGATTCATTAGCAACTGAATTCATTAATGAATGAATTTCAGTTTTCCTGTGTCTTAGTTCATTGATAGATATCAGTATTGCATCTTCTTATGGAAATGTACAAGGAAATTTGGGACCCTCTCAGCTTTTCTATTTCTGTTTCCCCTTTGTATTTTCACCTGGAACTCCTTAGAAAAAAAATGACCATAACCACAGACACTCAGATATATAATTGGCTAATCTGGATGGAATGTTGGTTTTTTATAGTCAGATTCAGCAAGACTCTTACAAATCTTAACAAAACCGTATATGAGTTTATTACCTTGTAGTACAGAAACTTTTTAAATAGAAAAAATAACCACGTTTATTCTGCAAACATGTACACCTTTTTTACAAAGAAACATTATCAAAATATAAAAAAATATTCAAATATAAATCTGAGGTATACTTTCATAAATTCTTTTCAGGAACAATGTGAGACATAAATATAACAATCAAAGTTTATATATCTATGGACTTATAAAACATTTGATCTACATGCAAGTGAACTCCATAGCAAAATGTGTTCATTTCACCCCACTCTTAAGTATGGTGCATTACATTAAAAAAAAAAAAAAAATTCCTCTAAATCTGTGGCAGAAAAGTCTCTAAAATACATAATCTTAGTTCTTCTTTTATTTTTTTAATACTTACCTGTTGGTTACACAACTGCATATAAATGCAATTTGATCAAAACCAAAATGTTTTCTGTAGTTGTGAAAGCCAGATTAATGTTTACAGAGGAAATGTTCTAATTTCCCAGAAAAGATTCACAACAGATAGTAGACTTCCATTGTATGCATACAAATATTTCCAATCTCTCCCAGAGAGCCACCTTCTCTCATTTTAAAAGTCATCAGAAGTGTGATCCCAAAGGCAGGTGAAGATTGAACAAGTTTCTTGATAGCAAGTACATAGAGCACATTGCTTCACATGAAAAAAAAATCGCAAATGCTCCCTATTACACCAAATACAATTTTCTTCTTCAATCCTAGGAGGTTTTGAAGATGATTCCATTCCTATACATTTTAGAGACATGACAAACTATAATTTTCAATAAAATAACTTTGTTTATTCAAGTTCAATACAGTGACTTTCAGGAACCTTTTTCTTTGGCATAATCTGTATCTTTTAAAATTCTACAACAATTAATGAAGCCACATTTAATCACATTTTACTACAAAATTGCTGGTTCTTAATGAAATGAGGTTGCTGGAAGAAGAAAGTTGTACTATTTTATGATTATGACTTCTAATGTCAGTGGTTTTAAAATGGAATTAAAACTAAATTTCAATAAGTTTTACAATGCACATTGACACACTGTAAGCATTGCTGCAGAAAACCACAGGAGTCTGTTTTAGGAACTGGCATGTGATTCATCTTTGGGACATGCAGTAAGAGACTAACATTCACAAATATCTTTTCAGAGTCTTTTGATATGGCTGTGGGAAATGATTAAGTTAGAAACACTTATCTCTCTCACTTTCCTTTGTAAACAAAGACAGCATGTAAACAAAGGCTTTCAGCGATTATATGAGATGTGTTGACTAATAGCATCATTAGTCCCTCACATTCCACATGCCTGGACTTGAAGAATATATTTCTGATTATAAACATGCAGTCTCTTGGAGTAGAAATAAGTAAATAGAGTTTACTCAACAGAGTTAGAGCACTGTTGAATCACTAAGCAGTTGGCAAATTGACTCAATGAAGTTTGACTTTCATAACTCCCTGTGACAATGGGAATTTCTATGGGATTTTTCCCATCACATAATGGGAAAAATAATATTTGTAACAATATTATCACACCCAGTTCTATACTGAGAAGTATGTTCAACTAATTCTAATTAATTCCAGTTGTGAAGTGCCCCATTAAGTAACATGACAAAAGATGGCCCCCCACACAAGAGAAACTTTACAGTTTGTGATGTTCAATTAAAGCAATGAAGAATTTTATATAAACATTTAGCAATAACGACAAAACTTTTTAATGTTATTCATAGTAATTGTTGATATACAAGCACTAGTAAGGTAATCTTGACCACAATTTTCTACATTATTGAAAACCATACTTACTAAGATAAAAATTCCAGAATTTGTTTTGTATTGCTTTCAGCTTTAAAGAGCAACTTTGAAGAAGGTGAACTGGAATTCTGCATCCAATACCAGCTCATTATCTTATAATAAACAAAAAAACAAGCATAAAGAAAAAAGAAAGGATGATCCTGTGGTTATACTATTTTGTCTACTAGATATGTACACAATATTATTCATTATAGAAAAAGAAAAAAAATATTAATTAGGTGACTTACAAAGGTCCAAAGTTATCACTGAAATTAAACTGTATACAGCAGCTGCTTACATGACAAGGTTTTTTGCAGATGCTTTTTGATATGAGAGCTCCTCTGATTTCTGCACACCTGGTTCTGGTGCCTGCACCCGGACATGTGAAATTGACTTTTGCCTAAGCATCAGTGAATTCTAAAGAGTACAGGAATAACCCAAAGGTCACTTGAGTTGTACACTGACACCTTTTCCTCATGTCTAAAGGCACTAACAGGAATCAGGCATTCATGAATGGAAGGGACAGGTTCTTGACACTATGCAGTCTACACACTATAGTGATTAGACTTTCACAGTATTATGTATATATTTATTTCTCCACCTTGAAGAGAAATGGAAATTTCTAAAATTATATTTCTGTAATTTCTGTATTTCTTACAGAAGAAGGTTTAGTAGGCTGGATAGCCTCCTCCTCAGGAATAGTATAAAAAATTGCAGTTTAATTGTTAGACTACTGGCTGTCTTCAATGTTACTAAGCCCAAGTCCTCAAGCCCGTCCTCAGTTTGCTTTATACTGCTATTGAATGAACCAACAACAATAACAACTACAGCAACAACAACAACAACAGCAACAACAACAAAATACTGGCAGACCAAAATCTAGGAGTCCCGTCGGCAGAGAAGGTTTAATATAAAACCACTGAATTTTTTTTCTCATGTACTCCCTGAAGGACAAGGATCCAGCATCTCAGCAATCACACAGGAGAGAGATAAAACATTCTGGGTCACTAGACAGTCTTTCTGCTGGAAGTTAAGGAGCTTTCTTAGCATGCAGATCTTTGAATCCTAGCTTCCCCTGGAATGTTTAACCAGAATATCCCTCTCATTAACAACCGTTTAGGTAACATGAAAAGTACAAGCAAACTCCTAAATTCTTGTACCATTTCCATAAAACAAAACAAACAAACAAAAAAAAAAACCTGAACAAACAAACAAACCAAAAACAAAACCAAAAAACCCAAACAAACCCAAAACCAAAAAAGAAAACACCAACACTAAGGAAACCCCCCAAAACAAAACCCCCTCAAAAACCCCCAAAAAACTCCAACAATAACAGCAAACACAAACAACCAAACAAAAAACCCAACAGATACATTCTAAGCAGCAGTACTCTGAATTTCAGGCTCTGGTTTCTACGCAGTAGTTTTAATACTTGACATACAGCAGAGTAGTGCTCAGTAGCGTGATGAGTAGCTCAGAGTCTGAGCATAACTCTGGAAAGGAAGAAGATTTTAAAGGCACTTTAAAACTGCCTGTTTAACTTGAAAGCACCTAAACATTTTATTGGATCTTGTCTAAGAAGATACTTGCAGGACAATCTTCTAACATGTAACCATCTGTGCTTACCTGTAAGGGACAAACACAGCAGAACAAAAAATTGGTACTACCTTAACTGAAATTACTATCCTTTACTATTTTAAGAAAATTATTTTTCTTTTCCAATTCATTCAGCACCAAGTGGAGATTGTTTTATGCTTTGAGTCAAAGAAAAAATATTATTTAATAACTGCCAGCAGTAATTCCTGGATCATGCATATTTTCCTTGATAGTCTCCAGACTGAATGCCTTCACTTTTCCATTTATCCACACATTAGTTATAGGATCTGACAGGATCACAGTACACAGTCATATGGCTGCAGGCCACATAAATTAATATTTAACACCTACAAATGGAATTTATTTTTCATTGTAACAGTAAATTTTACAAATGCAAGTCAGAAGATTCTGCAGACAACCCATAGCACAAAATGCCAATAATCTCTCAAAGTGGAAAAACAGTCCTGAGGCCAGGGCAAGAGCTCCTGACTCTGACTGAGGCATTGAGATCTGCCCATCATGGCATTTCTGTGCTATTTCTGGGTCAAAAATTGGGTCTTTCAGCACCCCATGAGGTCCACCAGCAGGGTCTGCAGAAGCACTCAGAGAATGGTAGCACAAAACCTCCATTTTTCCTCCACTCCTCCAAACTGAGGGAGGTACAATTACAGGTGAATCTGTAAAGGTTTAAGACTCCCTTTTTTTCACAGATATGAGATTTCATTATCATTCCACAAATCAATTTGGCTTATATACAGATATATCTGTGCCTTACCCTTTACACACAGTCTTCTTAGATTAGTTAAAAGAAGAAATACAGTTTGTAAATGTAATATTTTTTTCCTGTCTTCAAAGTAATTTTATCAATCCTATCAAACACACCTAGTGAGACTGCATTTCTCAAAGTAAATAAAGATTTTATGTTTTAGAGTGTATGTGGAACCCTGCTGGGACAGAAAAGAGTGCTCCTAGAAATACTAATTATTTAGTTATTATTTAGTTATTTTTGCCTCTATTTTACATTAGCCCATTCCTTGAAGTGTCAGATAAGAACAGATATTTACAGATTTTTAGCTAGAACTTTTTTTTAATAAACTTTTCAATTCTGGCATATACTTTCTTTGCCTGTATGCCATGATGTATTCTTAAAGTGTTTTATGTTCTTACTAACACTTAAAAGCAAAAGCAAAAGCATTCAGATTCCATTAACTATGTATATACCATTACATTGATCAAAAGTTTCAGGGTCTCATTAGAGTCAACAATAATAATTAAGAGAGAAAAGAACAGTTAAAACCCCCATAAAAAAAGTAAAAACAATCTTGAAATACAATTATAGACTTAAGACTGAGCAAATAGGTGAGAGAAGATGAAGCATAAAGCAACAGCCATTTTTGTATAACTATAGTTCACTAAAGTTAAAGCAATAACCTGATCACTTATTTAATAATTAGCTGACAAAAGGCATTTTATACAAGTATTTTTGTGTAGAAAATGTTGCTTAGGATTTTTTTGAGATCAACATCGAAGATAATGTTCCATTATTGATACTAATCATAAACAAAGGTCATCTCTCAATGGGTTATATAGAAATACTTGTTTCTTTTTAAATAAAGAGTATCCTTCATTCACATACTATTCTGTAATAATTTCTGATGTAATTCTTTCTGATTATTACAAAGGGAAAGCAAATTGTACTTTGTAAGCACATATTCCCTTAAGACATACAAGGATTAATTTATTGCTTATATTTTTTGTTTTGAATTGGATAAATTATGAGGGGTGATGCAAAGACCAGTGATGGGAAGCACTTTTCAACTGTTAATGTAGGGATTCAAGTTCCGTACATGGGTGGCAGTAACCTTTGTTCTCTTTTCTCTAACCCCTCAACCCTTGCCCACACTGCAGTCATTTATATGTGCCAGTGACAAGTGAGAAAGAATTAGGAACAAAGGAAAACAAAAGGGTTTTTATTCCCTTTTAATTTGTGAAAGTGGCTGGAGTGAATCCTGTGATTTGTCTTTTATGTTGCCCCATTCAAAAAAACAAAAGAAGAAAACACAAGCAACAAATAACCACAATATCTCCATAACCTTACAACATTTCTTACTGCTGAGAAAATATTTTCAGTGGCACAGAGGATCTAGAAAGAATTTTGTAGCCAAAGATGCATAAGAATAAATTGAGAAGAAAATAAGAGGCTAGAAAAAAAACCTTGCAACTAAAAAATTTAAAATCTTGAGTCCAGTTTGAAGATGTGTATATGAGCCAATTCCTGTATTGTTTTAGATTTATTTGATTATTCTCTTATACTTGGTTCAGCAGAATCTGATTCTTAACAACGACCAGGAGAAACAACAAATACCATTACTTCTCTTTCACATCTGAGATACTGTAGTAAAAACCAGCACATATTTCTAGAGTTTTTAAAATGAAGTTCAAAAATACAGGAAAAAAAAGTGACAGGAAAGCATACCAACGTGACTGGGAGAGGAGGAAGAATATTTGCAAACTGGAAAAGATTGAAAAAATCACACGGATTCTGGTCATTTCTTTAGCGACAGAGACTAGACAGGGTGGCAAGACATTTTGGTTTTCTTTCTGTTCCTCATCAAGGCTGACCCAGTCCCACACTTAGTAATTCCATTTCTTTTATCAGAAAGCAAAAGTGCATCTTTGTAGCGAGACTCCAGGAGCCAATTAGGCAGATTAGTTTCAAAACACACAGGACGCAGCAGTTCTCATTTATTGACTCTTGGATAGCTGTGCTAATGCTTTTCTTTCTAAATCATCAATGTATTAGTTCACTTGCAGCTACTCTAGTTTTTAAAAATGTTAGGAACTTGATTAGCTACCCCAGCCCAGCTGGAATATGTGGGCTGACTGTCAAGCTGTATCATCTGTTGCCCAGTTTAAAAAAACAGGACAAAGTCAGTGAAGTGGAGTGTCAGCTCAAAGTCCAGGTCTAAATGTTCCTAACTGTGATTGCTTTAATTGGCTTTATCAACAGAAATTTTCTCTGTAAACAATGTATTGTTTATCTAAGACAAAGCCAGCAACACCGTTAGAAAAGGTACATATTTTTCTCTTACTACATGAAACTGATGAATGAATTCTAGCTTGCTTTATTTTTTTCAAAGCTTTTCATTTCTGTATTTTAAATTTCCATATCATGTTATTTGCAAAAAGATAAGGAATCTTCAGCCATCCCTTTCCCTGATAGTTATGGACAATAGTAAGCTTGCTAACAAGCTAAATATTTCAGTTTAATATTTCAACAGGAATAAGTATATCACCATATCATACCACATCAGATCATATCATATTTTCCTCTTGGCCTGTTGAATATTAATATTGAATCTAGTTAAGTTCAAGAAAAAACTAAGAATTGAAACATGATGATCTTTGATACATACAGAGGAATGTGAAAGTTACTACATCATTTCCATTGTTGCTAACGTTATAGAGAAAAATGCTACTAGACCAAATTTCTGTTATCACATTTGTGCTAGTGATCACTGTACTATGAAATCTATTATACAGTTCCTGAAGGGAGAAAAAACAGTTCAGGAAGACTGTTCTTTGCAAAACATCATCAGGGTCAGGGTTCTGTGAAATATAAATTTATGAACCTCAGCCAGACCTAGCCCTACCCCAGGGGTAAACTGGGTTTGTAATACTGAATTCTACTGCTTCATAAATAAATAGGTCTTAACAGACTTTTTATTTTGATAACTTTGTTGATTTTTTTTTTTTTTTGTTGATGATGACTCACAAAACCTTTTTTTTTTTTTAAATGAAATCTGAACAATCTGAAGAAAACCGAAATTTTGCCGAAATAAAATTAGTTAGGGTAAAGGAAAGAGAGAAGGACAGGGACATGGAGAGGGATAGGGACAGGGACAGATATTCCACAGTCACAGTGTGCAGGAGGAGACAGACATATTGAAAAGTAAGATACTTAGAGCTCTGAGGACAGCAGAAATCCTCTTCTAGAATTTATGACAACAAAGAGAAAGTGCCTTGATGTGTTAAATGGCTGTATCTAATAGCAGTATACTAGCTACTAGCATACTGGTATACTAGCAGTACACTAGTAGAGAGATATTTCCAAATAGTGTAAAACTAGTTCAGTTCTAGAATAAATCCATAAATATCCATTAGGTTTATTGTTAATAGGGTTGCAATGTCAGGTCTATCATGTAGCCAAAGCATTTCTAGTAAAAATGTTCAGTTTAATTACAGAGGTTACAGGGTTTAGGAGCTCCATTAATTTCTTGGAATGTTTTCCAATATACCGACTTCTTCAAACATCAAAAAACCTGTGCTGTAAACTTTCTTCTTTTTCTTGCTATTATGGGGAGAAAAAAAAAAAAAAATGAATACATTTTGCTTGCGCTGTGCAGCATTGTAGTAATAGTGCTGATTTACATCAGACAAAGATCTGAATTCTCAAATGCCATTACTTAATCAAGCTATGAATACAGTTTTACTTGGATCTATTTTTACTTAAAACATGTGTTGATCTTTTCTGTATATATTCAATCACTTTCACAGTTTAGCATGTGACATATCAAATCCTCTCATTTTTTCTCAAATTATTTATGACAAATTGACAGCTCATAGCACCAGGTTTGTAGTGCTTTATATGATGTATGACTTACCCAGTGAGTTCCTCAAATAGTCAAATATCAGTTGATATAGCTCTTTTATACAGCAGTCAAATGTCATTTAATTCTGGGAAGGTAATCTTAACCATTTCTTGCATTCTGTCAGCAATTTTTTTCTCCTCATAGTGCTGCATACAAATACCTATGTTGAGTATAAATATCTTCCAGAAGTAAGCCAAGAAACTTCATGGAAACTGCTTTGCCTCTGGAGTGGAAAGAATTCTTACTAAATGAGAGTCATGACTATGACATTTTCCATAATGCTGTGGAAAAAAACAGAATGTTACTTCCCTTGCACAGGCATTTACTGCAATACAATCGGCAGCACACCAGAAGACCAGGTTAACAGAGAGGGTCAGAAAGTTGTAGATAGCCATAAAGTTGAAAATTCTCAGATCCTTACATAAATAGTTACTTCAGCACATTAACCTGGTCTTTGATGAGCCTAATTTTTTTTTCTTTTAATGCATACAATTGGCTGTACTTTAGTACCTCTTGAAACTACTTTAAAAGATGTAGAGAGTCCCAACTGGACTTCTTACAAGAAGACTTGTACCACTCTTTAAAGATTTAAAACTAAATTTCTATTCTCCTGAACTCAATTCTAAGCTGCAGTTTTGAAGTTTGAGAAGGCCAAAGATGCCTTTCATTACTTTTTGTGAAAGTATGGTTTTCATGAACAGAGCAGCAAGTCTGCTTTTTGACTTTACACAACTTTGATTGCCAGAACATTTCAGGGCCATTTCTTTAATCTTCTGAGAAGATTCTCTTGATGACTCAGATTATAAAGATAGATCTCATTTACTGATCCATGCAAGCAGATGAAGTTTCTGACACTTTCATATATAATCTTCCTAACTGAAGAACTTAAGTAGATGAAATATAAAATAGACAGTTAATTATGAATATAGAAAAACTGCCTGAATTAAATGAGGATTGTTCCCTATGAGCAGAAAAGCTTTAGAAGTTGAAATATGAAACTTTTTTAATGATTAATATATTAAATTGAAGGGAATCAAATGGAAATTCAGCTGAAAGTTACCTGGAGAGCTCCACAGAAATTGTATATTTAGTATAGCAGATTCTTATGGAACTTAGTGCATACATGCTAGGGAAAAAGAAAGTGAAGAGATAAAAGCTGTATTCAGAATGGAGATTTTAAAATATCTGATTGGGATGAGAATTTTTTGTGTTAGTGATGAGTGAATTTGACTGACTTTTTTCACAATCCTATTTTCTTTAAATGTAAAGAGATCAGGAAAGTAACTGTAAAATATTTGCTTTCTGAAGCAAATTAATTATTTTTTATGTTCATGTTTATTATATATATTTTATATATACATAATATTCCTGGGGATTAATTTAAAAATTGCAATTCTCTGCAGTCACAGTCAGTTTCCAGAACTGCTACCTGCATAATAGCTGATAGATTTCAACAGTAAGATTTACCCAAGGAAATATATGCTGCTAGTTTCAAAGCAACTACTGACATCTCCAGCTGAGAGCCATCAACTCAATTAAATCAAGTCACAATCAAGCAAAAAAAAAAAGAAACTGTTGAACAACACTGAATCTTCCAGAGTTCCATGAAGACTCTCAGTTTTCATATGTATTCAGAAATTCAGTAAATCCAATGCTTTGCATGAACATTACAATAGCCATGTTCATTCTTGCTCTGTATTAAAAGCTTAACTGTAGAAGGCCACAAACTGTCTTCTTAAAGTTCTATTTGTTTCAACTCTTCTATCATGTAATGGAAATCATATTGTAAATAAAAAGTGACAATCAGAATTGCACTACAGCAGGCATAATCTCTGCATTTAACCTGTAGGTCTCTGTCATGTATTGCAACTAAAGGCAGGAGGCTAATTGTGATCTCCACTAGTTCACAAAGTGTTTTAGAAACACTATTGTTAACTGAATCAGAGACTGCTCACTTCCACTGCATAAATCAGACATTAACAAAGAAACATAATTGACCAGTGTCCTCTGTGGATTGCACTTATTGTTTCCTTCCTCTCTCCTTCCTTTTATTTGTGCCTTTGAAATCAAGGCTTTGGAGAACAACAGACTGCTAATCCTGAGAGGACACCACAATTTTCATTGTAGTCTTCCAACAGGCAACTCATTTACGATTGTCTCACAGGCACATGTGGGTTGGAAAAGCTGAAGCAACCACAGCATGTGGCTCTAGAAGCCTTCCCCACTCCCTCTGCTCACCTAATAGTCTTACTAACAAAGCCAGTTTCGAGTGCTGCTCATCAGTTCATATTCCTCACACACACATCCCATTCAGAACTGCTTTCAGGAAGATGCAAGTAGCAAAAATAATGTGCTTTTGAGAGCTATTTGCTTGCTGATGTGGATCAGCCAGGCTTAAGGATAGAAGAACAGAGAGGTTGTGAATGATAATTAAGAAGAGATAATCTGTTTCTCTATTTTAGGTAATCTGTTTTAATCTGTTTCTCTATCTTGAAGCAAGTGACTTCTGTGACATAAATATTTCACTGAGTGACTACAACATAATACATAACAACCTGTCATGCAGAGGCAAAACCACATTGCAGTAAGAATACTACTCAGCAGTAATCAGATCTATTTTTAGTTAGACACCATTTTGAGAGGCACAACAGTGCATTTGGAAAGTCCCTGTGAAAGAAAAATGTGAGAAAATAACTAGCCAGGTAAAGACCAGATCCTAGACTCCACTTACCTGCTTTTAGCTTAGATATTACTCTATTACTCACATATTAAAGGGAAAGCTGAGATTTTCTCCTTTGTTCATCTTGCCTTGAGACTTGGAACTATGAAAGAGTAATATAGTAATAAACTTCATTAAAAAAAAAAGCAATCTAAATTTATCTGATTATTTTCTGAACCATCAAGTTCTTTTCAGGCAAGAGGTGTTAGAAAGTGAGTTGCTGTGTTGTATATTTTCTTCAGGGATGCTAGCAATTTCATGCTGAGAACTTATTGCCTGCAATTCTGTAACAGGGGAAGTGGTTCTTCAGCTGCTAAAAGGTGACATGGAAAACAGTATGTGTTCTGAGAACATAAAAATATTAGTGATCACTGATATTATCCCTTCAATCCATAGGTTTCACCTTTCTTTACTGAAGTCTCTAGCCATGACTTCTTGTATGCTTATAAAGGTAGGAAAATAGGCCTAGAAAGTTGCTTGGAAATTTCCTATAATAATTCATAGTACAGACATGAAACAAATTTAAATTATCTTGCATTTTAATTTCTTTTTATTTATACTGTGATTCTATTCAAAAGGACAATTTTCTAAAGGTATAAGCCATCCCATAAAGTATGCATAAAAAAAAGTTTTTTCAGGAGTGGAAGAGAAATCTATGTAGGTGTTCTTCTGTGATATTTCTACAGTTAAAACTTGTTTTTTGTTGCTTCCACCCAGCCTAAGGTACTTCCAGCATGTGATTACTAAGAATTTTCCCACTTGTGCCGGCCAAAAAATTTTGACCAAGAATGTATTTTTCCGTAAAGTGACCAAACATTTCTTAGCAGAGAAACCCTCCTAGGTACAGGCACCCTTATGTGCAAGAATCTATTCAAAAAGACCTTTGATTCATGTGAGTTTTTTCATGCTTTTGGTAAAATATATCAGAAAGAGAATCCCTCAAATTAAAACCCTTACTTTTTCCCTGTCTATTATGTTCATCTAAGCTTAAGCTTACAAACGCAAAAGAATGAACCACACAAACTACTTAACCTAAAAGTTTTGTGATCATCCGCTGGCAGGGTTTTGGGCAGAGTGAGGAAGAGTCCGGACTGTGTTTAAAACAGATACTTGATGTAACCCAGTGAGACAAGCCCCTGACCTGAGCACCTTGCAGCACTGAAGCAAGGCATGGCTTAGTGGTGTATTGTGGATGCTTAGCTGTATTCTGGAGAATGTGCAAAAGTGTGAGGCCAGCAATTTCCACTTCAGGCTCCACAGTCAGCTCTCTTGTCAGCACTCCAGGGAAGGTGAGAGAAAGGTTGTCCTGGATGCCTAGCAGAGACTGTTGCTTCAATAAACAGAAAACGCATTGCTGAGTCTGAGGACACAGGTGTGGGAATAAGTTATTAACAGATACTCAAACAGGGGTTGTAAATGGCTTCAGCGTGATTCATGCCTGTTGATGCCCTACACCAACCAAAGTACTTAAAACTGGTTGTAAACTCCTGTTAGTGTCACTCTTAAGGACAAGGAAGCATGTCACACTTTCAATACCTAGGACTACGTACTTCTGGTAAGAGCCCACTTGCAACCCTTTGCCAGATGCACTGAATCTCCAGGTTGCTGCTGCTGCTGTTACAAAGACAGAACTTAAAAATTAGATTTTAATATGTTTCCCTTGATTAATTTTAAGAGAAAAATCTTGCTTTAATAAACTTGAGTGGAACCCCGAATTAAGACTATTTAATGACAGTGTTACTTGTGGGAATAACATTGCCAGAAAGATTAACTCTCTTAGAAAATAATTGCTACTTTTAGGCAATTTCTCATTTTCAGTAACCTTTTGTATCCAGATGAAACTTTTATGCCTCTGGGTTTGTGGATGGGAAGAAAAATACCTAGTTCTGTGAAGCAGCCATTTTCAATGAGCAGTGTGGCCTGGCAAGCAGGAGGGCCAGCCATGTCCTGGAGTGCATCAGGCACAACATCGCCAGCTGAGAAAGTCATGCTTTGCTTGCACTGCTGTGCCTTCACCTTGAGTACTGTGTGCAGTTTTGGGTGCTGAGGATATAAAGCTATTGGAGAGCGCCCAAAGAAAGGCTACAAAGATGGAGAAATATCTGGGCAGGAAGTTTTGAGTAAAGGCTGAGGTCATTTGGTCTGTTCAGCCTGGAGAAGAGGAGACTGAGGGGAGAGCTCATTGCTGTCCGCAACTTCCTCACGAGGGGAAGAGGAGGTGCAGACACTGATCCTTTCTCTGGTGACCAGCGACAGGACCTAGGGAAATGGCCTAAAGTTGTCAGGGGATGTTTAGAATGGGTATTAAAAAAAGATTCTTTACCCAAAGGGTGGCTGGGCATTGGAACAGGCTCCCCAAGGAAGTGGTCATGGCACCAAGCCTGACAGAGTTCAAAAATCATTTGGACAACACTCTTGGGCACATGGTGTGAGATGTCTTTCCCAGGACTGGAATTCAATAAGTGGATGATACTTGTGGGTCCCTTCATGAAAATCTACCTCGAACAAACACAATAAATCCAACGTCAAAGTAAACATACACAAAAAATCCCTATGGATTTTATTAATACCCAATAACAAGGCCTTTTATTATTTGCAGTGGACATCAGCTGAGTAAAAACAAATAGATTATCAATGCAAATCTACTTATTTTTCAGTCTTTTAAAAGCCGTGGGTATTGTGACTTTTCAAACCTATGCATTTCCTGTGAGACACTCAGGTAATTGTGAATCCACAGGGGACTTTTGCTGTGCAAAAGCAATTTTTTATGTACTAGCAATTATTTTTACTGATGTTCCTTCACTTTGCATAAAATATTTGATGTTGGAAGACATATAGTCCAGATAGTAGAGTGTCACTATGCAAACTGAATTGAAAGATGGCTACTTCTGTGGCAGAAAAAAATATAAGTAGGAGAGAAACTCAGTCCTGAATCCCCAACAGCTTTAGAAGAGGGAATCATGGGGTCATTCATATCAGCCAGAACTGAACCTGTCTCTCAATATGTCTGATGAATAATGCCATCACTGCTAAACTCTGTTGTTTCATAAATTGAATCCAATTTTCCTTTTATGTCCATTTAGGAGGTTCCAAATGGAATTGAAAATCTTTGTTTTGTAATTAAGGCAAATAAGCACTTTTTCTCTGAGGGAAAAAAAAATCCTCTTCATTTCATCCTCAACCATTTTTCCCCAATTATTCAGTTCAGTGATTGAACTGAATAACTATGGTGCCTAACTGCTATTCATTTATCATTCAGGCCAAATTGGAATTGCTGTTATTAATCAAAGTATATTATGATGGTTGGTAAAATGAATCACCATTCCTCCAAAATAAACTCTTTCTAAGTGAAAACTGATACCTGTATGATATATCAAAAAATGTTGCCATTTCTTTTGGTACCTAGCTACAGCTTTAGAGTCCTACAGGACCATTTCTGAAAATATTTATTTTGTGGAAAATACAAGCACAAATGAGTTAGCGATATCTGAACTAGATTATCTAAGATAAATGTTTTCTTTTAGTATTCACTTAAAACTACTTCAAAAGAAATCTTTGAGAGTTTTATTATGTTTTCATAACACATTTCCCCAAATATTTCACATTAATTTTGTGCTGAGAATTTAATGCCATATAAAAGTTTAATTAAATACTTGTGTAGTTTGTAGGTCTTCATGAACTTTCATGAGGATGATAAAACATAAACAGATTGTGCTGATGAACTTCTGCTTGTCTTAAATTAAGAAATAAGTAAAGCAGCATTAGCAAATTTTCCACTCCAATTTCATAAACATTAAAGTGTTCAAATAGACTTGCACATTTCCAGCTCATGAAAAATTATATGAAGGGGAAGTAGGAACAGTAGTAAGAATTGACTTCAACTCTATATAGCTGATATACAAGGCATGAAAATTATTCTGCTGTCACAGTTTTTATATATATATAAACATATATTGCTTGATTAACTATGTTTACACAATTTCCAGGGGTAAAAAATTATAATTAAATTCTGAAAAAAAGAAACACATAAAAGAAAGAAAATTCATAGGTGTTTTTTAATGAAACAAAATAAATCCATGTATAGATATTACTCTTAAAAGCACTCAAATTAAAACTGACAATTTCCAGGCAATAAAATCTAATCTGATCTTAAATTGAAATAATATTTAGAAGATTTATTGGATGATATCAGCAAATGCTGAGCAGTATCTCCTCTGGGCATACATTTTGATTCATTTTTTCTTTATGGAGACCTCATAATTTCTGAGAAATTTCTGGAAGCTGGACCTTTCAGAGGTCCTTTTTATCATATAAGGTCCAAACAGTTGGAAAAAAAGCTTTTTTTTTGTTTTGTTGGTTTGTTTTTGTTTTTTTTTTTCCCTTACTGTTGTTGTTGGGAGATTTTACAGCTGAGACAGTTTGTATATGGGTGTTCACTCCTTATGTCACACCCCCAAAAACTCTCCTCCTCTGCCTGGGCAGCAGGGTGAGTGTGTACAAACCTGGCCTCAACAGATGAGCCTGTGGGCTGTGGCCTCTCCCACCATGACCCCAGGCAGAGATGATTTTCAGCACAGCTGCTGAGTTTGGCTTCCCTTGTGAATTCATTCTTCTCCCTCAGCCTTGTTCACTTCTCCTTAGACCTGAGATATTTGGACAAAAGTACCACCTTTATCTTTTCTCAAGCTCCCATCAGAGTCCAAATTCCTGTCTGGAGGCATATTTGGGGAGGGGTGGCCTTCGGTGGTCAGTAGCCGCTACAGTGGACAAAGGCACTTCAATGATCTTAGCAATGTTTAAAACATTAATCATTGATTCATGTTTGCATGATCAATATCAGTGTCAAAGTTAGGAGGAGAAGAACTTATGAAAGAAGGGAAGTAACTTAATTACCTTCCAGGCCCATTTACTCTGAATTCTGACTAAATCCCAGAAAAAAAAAAAAATTTGAGTATTATTTTTGACAAATTACTTTAAATTCTCATGTATTAATGTGAAATATTGATACGAGGTAATTTTCAAATAATACATGAAATCTGTGATTATAAAATTTTAAACTGAATTCAAGACAGCACAGTCCCAGATGTTTTAAGATCCATTTGCACTGATAAAAAGTGGGTAAAATGTCCTAAAATTAGAAATCTGACTCAGTGTTTCACCTGGATTTTGTCCAGGTGTATCATCTTTATTTTGTATCTCATGAGAAAAAAAGGGAAACTTTGGATTAGGTCAACAGTTCCTTTGTACAGAAAAACCAGCAAGACTGAGGTGTCATGCTAGTCAAAAAAAGAACAGCATCATATTCTCACATGCAAGTTTTGAGGTGAGAACATCATTATGTTATACAATAGGATGCTGTAAGAAGCTTCCATGACAAAAATAGGCCTTCAGCGAATGGATGTATTTTAACTAAGACAGACTTAGAGTTTGATGTCACCAGGCATGGGTAATTAGAAGTCACCTAATGAAATGGAACTACTTATTCAACCAGTGAGTCACAATCACCAATTATGTGTCTCTTGTTAATACACTATATGTATATATCACTTCATTTCTTTTGACTTATGATTCAGACCTTATATTTAAAAAACAATGCTGGTACCTCTGATCTCTATCCATAATGTAGGAAGATGAAGCAAGACACAATGTGCTAAGGCAAATGCAGATGCTTGCCAGCTTCCAGTCACCTGTGTCCTCTTCAGATTCCCAAGACATTTGAAAAACAATTGCTAGAGGTCTTGCAACAACATCAGCCAGCACTTCTCAGATTAATCCCATCAGGTCCCATAGACTTTCAGGGAACCAGCTGGCACAGCAGATCCCACACAAGTTCAGGGTTGACTGCAAGTTATAGATTAGGAACTTCAATGAATGATAATGTTTTTGAAGTCCTCAAAAACAGAGGAATAAAACTGTGGAAGCTATTAATGTTGAGTTGCAATGGCAAATGCATTCTATTTACTCAACTTGGAGTAACCAGCAGAGTTAAAAGGGGTCATTACTAGAATAAAATAACATTTGTTGCAAAACAGTAACAGCTAATATTAGAAACAAACTACAGACTGAGGTCTCCATTTATCTTGCCACTACACTATCAAAATACAAAACCTCAGTAATAGGAATGATTTTTCTGAAATCAGCATCTATTTTTCAGCAATGTATTTTAGTAATGCAATTAGATTCAGTGAGGCAACACATCCTTAGGCTCGAAAGTGATATCAGCTGTGTCTCTGAGCAGGGTTAAATATCATATCTTGTTCATTGTTTCAAAAGGACAATTTTACTACTAGATTTTTTTTTTTGTTCTTTAGCTTGGTCACTGCCTGAAAATGGAATTTTATGATTATTAAAACAGTCAGATATGCAAATATTACAGGGGTCCATAATCTATACAATATTGAAATATATTTCGGTAGCTGAATAAACACTTCTGTATCATGAAGATTATATGTATAATTCTTTGAAAATAGATTTTACAGTTGTTAGAAATAGAACGGCCATTTGCTTCGATAAAGTTATTTCATACTTATTCAATAGTTCATCTTTTATATCTTTGTTTTCTAGTAGCCTACTGTGCATCTATCTAAAAGGTGTGTAGGTAGTATGCAAAGGTGTATCTTAGTACTGTCTCTAACACCCCCCAATATCTTAATTTTAATTATCCAATCACATTCTGTAAATAATGATTTAACTGGGGCAAGAAATCATAGACTGAAGTCAATTTACAAAAACATAGGAACAGACAATATTCAGAGGACACAAAGTAAGACTTATCTACATACACTATTTCAAGACACATGGATAAATTCCTCTTCTGTAGCAAAATGAGTATTGGTGACTAAGGAATAACATTCCATGCACAAGGAATATAGGAAGAAATCCAAGTCCAAGTAATGGGGAAAAGAATCCCTGGTGTCCAGATGGTGAAATTAGGAATAGCAAGGGGTTGGTACAATGTTCTGCTACTAGCAGTAGCTTTTCTCCACAGGAAATCTTGAAGTTCTGTTTCTGTATGCAACAAGAAATGACTTTGAGACCTTTGCTACAAATGAATAGTGAATCAATCTATGAAGATTTGCACATTCTGAAGGTGTAAATAATATACTATTAAGGAGCCTAAGAAATAGAATTTGCATCCTTTCAGAAAAACTTTACATGGAAATTTTATTTTAATTTTTCTTTTTTTTCTCCCAATTGCTTATTATACACAATTTTCATTGTAATTTCCCATAAATATATATGGACAAACGACATATTACACAGTAGTACAAGCCTGGAATAGAAGTTAATGAACAAAAATGCATTTAAATACAATTTAATGCAATGCATAAGCACTTTACAGGGTTAATATACATTATGAACAATGAATTTTGTCAGGTCAAAAAAAAGATTTGGCATCTAGAAAGTTATCATTCACTCATATCTCTTTGGAAAATAAATAGCACCTCTAGCTAATAAATGATTGTCAAAAAAAATCTAGCCAATTTATTCAAGTAAAAACCATACAGTATTGCAAAATACAGAAAGGAAGAAACAACTTTATTAGTCAACAACAGTGGTTACTGCATGTTTAATTATTGCATAGCAATACCAGGTTCTGTTGATAAACTGCAGATACGGTGAACTTTCCATGTAGGCTGTAAGTGGAAAATGCAGCTGTATCACTCTTCGAGGAAGCGAATTTATGTAAATTACTTATGTACCACTCTGAAAAATTTCCCAGCAATGTTAAGGTATAACTGTTTTAAAGAGTGAGAGCCAAATGTAGACTTTTCATGGGCTTGCCTACTTGCAGACCAATTAAAACCACCAAAACTTGCAAAAGGTATGATATATTGTCAGCGTTTTTAATGACTAATATTCTGGAGAATTTCACATATTAATCTAACAGGAATATTGTTTACAGGGGCTTGAGTATTCTCACTTTCCATACTTGTTCCAAAAAATATCATGTCCACCAATATTTTGTATGAACTGGTTATACATATCACATTAGCTGAAAACTCAGTATATTGGTTGCAGTTGTTCAGAGATCATTTAGTTAATATTTCCACAGCAATGACACCCCACCAACAAGTTCACCAACAATGTAGGTTTTGCCATCTACCTCAATGAACATTCTCAGTGATCTTAGGCTGCTTTGAACTGAGTCATGGTGGGAAACCAGTGTTATGTAATACTGCAGCATTTTAATTAATTTCTATTAAAAATAAATCTAGCAGAAACCGAAAAATAGCATATGGCCTTACAAAAAAAACTTAAATTTTTTCTGTCATTTGTGGAAGTTTTTTATTTGCTTACAATTATGTTTCATTTATCAGGCACAATATGCAACTTACTCTAAAGCATTATATATATTTTATATATACAGAAATATATATAATATATATAAATTAGAGTTTTATATATAGGGGAATACAGATATACACACATACCACATCTGCATATATATTCCCTTATATATGTCCATATATACATTCACAGACGACATAAACCATTTTCTCTGGAAATAAGAAAAATGAAGGTTATAAACTGCTCAAAGAAGGCTTGAAAGGAAATAATTTCCTTTGGGGTTAACAGACTTGTTTGGATACTTATTCAAATATATCCTCTGTATTTTATAATCTACATTCAGAGTGTATGCTGGGATTTTAAAAAAAAATTATTTACATAGACTACTAAAATAATACATATTGTGCGTTAATTTAGGGACTGATTCATTATGCAGGCATAGAAAATTTGCCAGCTGTGTTTGCTGTGTTATATCTGATGGTCCTGAGATTTGGAATGGAGAAAATAAGGCTGAAATCTCCTCTGAAGCCACATCACCTCAAATGTTTGGTAAAGCTCCTTGATTGGTATTTTTATGTTGGCTTTAGTGGACCATGTACTAGGTCCTAGAAGGCAAGAATGGTTTGAAGAATATCTTTGAAGGAACAATCATCTCTGGTTTTGTAAAGAGCATATGAGGAATAATCATCATTCCTTGACCCCAATCTAATATTTTGTGAGTACTTCCTTCAACTGCCCCACAAAAGGAAAAGCAAGCTGAAATCTGCTATTATTTCTAAACCAGAAACACAATTT
Organism: Onychostruthus taczanowskii; assembly: GCF_017590055.1. Lineage (NCBI taxonomy): Eukaryota > Metazoa > Chordata > Aves > Passeriformes > Passeridae > Onychostruthus > Onychostruthus taczanowskii. The sequence goes on from NW_024500905.1 coordinate 6,417,220, forward strand.
TTTTTTTTTTTCAGGGATGCAAAATGCAAAATGTTCTGTAATAATTTTATAAACTGTTTGGATATATTAACTTTGCTAATTTCCCTAACTCAGAAATTGCAAGAAAACAAAAAAGAATAGTGGGCAGCATCTCACAGAAAGATCATTAGACTTTGGATAGCTAAATGACACATTGAGTTTTCAAACCAGACCAGTGATGCAAAAACTTCATAGGTATGGGTTAGGATTACAGATATGTGAACAGATACAAAGATGTGATCACAGACATGCCCTGCCTTGAAAACCGAAGTCTAAGCAGCTTTAAATATTTGGGAGACTTTCCAATAGTCTGTACAGGTTTTACCATTATGCATTTTGTTAACTCTATTCTTACAGGGTTGTGCAAGTCTCCAAACTTCAACTGAGAGGTAGATGATGAGAAAAATTTGAACTGCAAAACTACAACATGCAAATTATGTTGAAATCACACAGCAATGCTTATGCAAATTCTGATCAAAAATGTGACAGTACATGCAAGCACTTTCATTATATATATATTTGCAAAAATATCAGAAGTGCACCCACCCCCAAAAATTCCAAACAGTCTTATTAAAACTGGAAAGCCATCTTTGAAAATAATTATTTTAAAATTCCCTTTATATTCCTCTCTATGAGTATAAAAATAGTCATCTATAGAGAAACTAACAAAAATTGCCTGGTTCATTTTGTTATAGGCAAAATTGTCAGTGTCATTTATAGCATGGTCATCTATAAAAGTGGTGACTGGTTTTGTTTAGTGAAATCCTCAAAGCAGTCCAAAATCTGGCTGCATGTGGTATCTTTAACTTATGTATACCAGTATCTCTCCACTAATATTCACAACCAGACATGAAAGAAGGAAGTGAAAAATGTTGCATTTGGCAACATGGAAAATGTGCCATTTCATGAAAAAAAACCAAGAAAGAATTAAAGGTAAGTCACTACATACCCCGACCAAATTTTTTGTTACATCAAAATTAAGTATGGGGTGCAGGTGGGGAACATTTAAAAGGAATGAGAATTCTCTGGGAGGAAAAATCGTGTACACATTGCCAAATGTTTTTTAAGCACAGTGGATGCTGATATGCAACATGACCATTAAAATGCATGTGAATTTGCATCAATGTCAGTGAAATTGCTGCCATTCACTTCAGCAGTAAGTAAAGCTGTACCTCCTCTCAATAAGGACAGCAACACTTAAAAAAATGTATTTGAAGATGAAGTAAGATTTTCCCTACCTCTGTCACAGCAGTTCACAAAACACACTCCTGAAATAAAAGCACTGTAGTCTTCCATATAAAAAGTTCCAATTAACAATTGCAACCACAGTTCAATGGGGAGAGATGGGAGGGGTGAAATTTTGATACATTCCTGAAATAGTAATGAGAATTATGAGTGAAGACTCTTTCTCTGGAATTGGAAAGGGCAATACAGGAGAATTCTCCAGCTAATAGACTATATGACATTAAAAAAAAAAAAAAAAAAAAAAAAAACCCAAAAAAACAAAAAACCAAAAGAGAAGTATCTGGATGTGTATTTTAAAACAACTTGAAATTTAACCCTGATATGAAATTGGGAAAATATTATTGATGCTATCCATCTTCCTACTAGTTTTAAAATTTTTGCATTATTTTTTCTAGAAGAGAAAAAGGGTAATCAGGCTTAGCAATACTGCAGTAGAGAAATTAAAATAATTAAGTATACATGAGTATAAATGAGAACATGATCAATTCAGGATTTGCTTGCACTGACTGAGACTACAGATTCTTAGAGCTCATAAGAGACAAGTGCTAGAAATTTGGAGTACATTTCTTCATCACTGATCAGGGGAATGTCTCCGTGCTAACCCTTCAGTGGTTCAAACTGAGGGTGAGGTAATTAAGAGAAACCAGAGCAATTCAGAGAAATTGTGTATATACCCGGGTCTAATCTCAAAAGCAGAAATGTAGCAATGAAATTATTTGCAGTTCAAATTACAGGTCAGTGCAAGTAGGAGTGATATTCAGGGTTTGAAGACAAGTTATACTCATTTCGCTGCTTTGATGTTCAGAATAAAGTTGATTCAAGGCAATTTATTATTATAATTTCATTCAGAAATAATAGCTACCTATACCAGGCAATTGCCCCTTTAGGACCTGTTATTTGGAAGACACAGGTTTTTAATTCAAGATAGTTTTTGCATAGATACAGTTCCAATTTTCTCCACTCATCTCTGGGTTTTAACTTCTTTAATATTCAGTAGTATCAAGAGTATGCTGATGGCTTTTGTTTTGTTGCTATTATTAAGAGAAAGAGTAATGAAAGAGGTGTAAGGAAATGTTTAACTTGGCTCTTCTCACTTTATATTGCTCTAGTTGTCTGCCACATCATTTTGCCTTATGGGATTAAAAATTGCACACTGGTGAGTGGTGGTAAAGCAGCTCTTGCACTCCAATTACCTTTTAACATAATGGACCAGAAACAAAAGAGTAGCATCTCTGTAGAGTGTTTATAGAAATTTTTATTTCTCTGAGATAGTGATATAATTTTTGCTGCTAGTGGTCAGATGTGTCTATGGCTCAAGGAATTTTGTTTTTCCCTTATTTCCTATGCCACGTTGTTTTGTATTCTGAGATCCTGCATAGAACAGGCAAGTTGCCTGCATATTTCCTGAGAGACTTCTTTTTATCATCATTTTTCTGAATCCTTTATTTATTCAACAGCAACTTTTAACAGCCTTCAGTCAAAAGTTGACACTTGTATTCTACCCTTATTCTTCATCATGCTCCTTTATTGCAAAGAGATAACAATAAGCACCTACAATTTTACCTCAGACTTTTTGGTTCAGTTCCTGTATTAATCTCTTTTCAAATAATCTCTGCATTTCTATCAGGGGCTATCAAGAGCAGAGTGATATTCCTGATGATCACTCTTCAGCTAAAATTTCAGTTCATCTTTCACAATCCAGTATTTATAACTGATAATCCTCACTGTATGAAAGCTTAGTATCTATGAAACTCATCCCTTTCTGGCTGTGGGCACTCAAGGCCTTCACAGCTCCTGGAATTCACTCAATATGTTTGTACAACCAAAAAGAGAGCAATGCTTCATGTCATGGGGTGCTGGCAAGGCTAAGGTTCAGAGGGAGGTGCAATGTATTTGCTTACTCTCTGAAGCTTGGGCTTGGGAGAGGAACTCTAATTTTACTGGGGCTGAATCATTCCTCTTTTCAAAGTACACAGCTCTAGTCTGAACGTGCAACCATATTTTATCCCAAAACTCTGAAATGCATATATTTTGATTCTGATGCTCCCAAAATTTTACAGGATTTCTTGGAGAAATTTGGTTTTCCTGAATACAACTAGGTAAAAAGCAGGTATTAAATTCTGTACCATGCTGAGAGTAAATTCATGTTTCTCCCCAAAACAGTGATGAGAAAATTTTAAAAAATCATCATTACTGTGGAACTTTATAAAATGATAAGCCAGTAAAACAGAATCAAGCAGTATCAACATTTTTAGAAGAAAAATTAAAATAATATTGAAAATAATAATATTAAGAAATAACTTTCTTAAAAGCCCTCCCATATCTACTAGGTTTTACTATTGAGTTTTTAATTTTGTTATTGGCACTTCAAAGTGTGTTTATCACAGTTAGTGTTTATCATTCTGTCTAATATATTTCCAACTTTTTGAGATTTAGAAGAGGATTAAAATGAATAATTTTCTTTTCCTGGAATTGAGTGTAGGTGTATCCTGCATAAACAGTGCATAAATGTTTTATGAATCAGACCCTTAATTTTCACAATTTTTGAGGCATTTATAAGCATCCCTCCAAAATGAATAGCACCTTTCCTTACTTAGAAATAGAACAGAAATAATTTCACATATTATCTTCAGAAGCTTGCACTTTTATCTTTCAAATGCAGTATTAAATGATTTGTGTAAAGTAAATTGTAGGTTTATGCCTTGTTTTGTCTAAAGGAAGAGGAACAATTGTGTACATTTTAATTTATATGATGGTCTGCATGAAATTGTAGACACAAGACTAAACATCCTGCATAAAACTGATGTGTCAATACAAAGCTTCCAGACTAGCATTGTCAAGGTGCCTTGCAGCATTTTTGCTCAAAGCAGCAATACAAAAAAAGAAGTAGCTTTTCACTAAATTCCTGGGAAAGGGAAGTGGGAACTGGGAAGCTACCCATCTGCAAAGACCTGAAGTTAGATCTTCAATCTCCTCTCAAGAAACCATCAAACTAACGACTTGTCAATAAAGCCAAGCATCTACTTTGAAGTCATTGTCATGAAACTCATTAAGGCCACAAAAGCCAAGGGTTAGTATCCTTTTAACATCAGCAGATTATGAATCCAGTCCCTTTAGGAAAATGGCTTCACAGTCTGATCCAGATCCTTCAGCTACAGAGGAATACACAGTCAACAAACTGATTGCCACTCTTGTTAGAAATGTAAATCTTGAGTTTAAACCTTTTATGTACAGGCAGATTTTAGCTAGCTTGAATTAGCAAGGTGTGAACATACTTTGAATTCAAATGCATATGCATATGTTGAAGTACTATGTAATCAGCTATAACTGGAGGAAACTACTTCTGGAATATATTGTAAACCAGCTTTTAATTGCATTTTAGAGGTGTGTTCACCAATTGTTTGTCTCCTATACTTAACTTTTATATCCATAATTGCTTATGCAGCCATATTTTTATGTAGTGGGTGTACAAAAGAGAAGAATGTTTCAGTGTGCTACGGTCAGGTATTATGTCTCTTTTGAAACAAATCTTTGACTTTATCTTCTCTTTAATATTAATGGTAAGTAGAATTTGGGCAGATTAATTCAATAGACTTTAACCACATCATAAAGATGAACGCAAGTATCTTCCCAAATAAGAGTAGGAGATACTTTTGCACTAGATACCCTTCTGAAACAAAACTGTTTGTCATAGAAAGGCTTTATAGCCTGGTTTGTCTGACTCTTGATCGTCCAGAGTCAAAATTTAATGGACTCATTTGCATTGAGTCACTACCTCTGTAATCATAATTTTTTTATCACTGAAACAAATAAACTGTAGATAGTAATTTAGCTTTGAGTCTTGCCATAGGGCAAAAATCTGTTCCCATCCAATGTTGTGACTGATCATTATTACCACAAAACCTGGCCTGTGTCTTGAAGACATATTCCTAATGGAAGTCATAAATGTTGCTTTCTGAGCTATATTTCAGACTAAATATTGGTTTCTCTTTCTGATGGATCTTCAACAGCTTTATCAGCTCTGCTGGAAGCATCTTCGTTCTCATTGTTTGTTAATGGTTCTGCTTCCTTTGGGTCAGCGTTCTTCTGTGCTTTGTGTTTCTCATCTTCTAACTTCTTTTCTTTTGCCAAAAGCCTGTAGTTGATGGCATTGCCAATGAACAACCAGATACTGGCCACAGTCACAATCACTCCGCAGACAAAATACATGTACTGATATTCACCAGTAACATCTACTAACCAACCTGAAATACAAAGACAAGAGAAGAGAAAAAGGGCATTTAGACTAGGATATCAAATAAAATCCACATCTTCCCCCTGGGAAAAATATCTATATATGTTTTAGTTTTGAAGTTGGAGCAAAAATGCATTTTCAACATGTTGAAGTTGAAAACAGTGGAACTCTCAAAAAACACCTGTATTAATCAAGATAGCAATTGCCGTTGAAGACTGACAATAATAAAATGTTGAAGAACAAAGTAAGTAAAGCTTAATGAATAATGACAGTTTTTCAGCTCTTTTATTTTCATTCTTTCATTATCTTATTATTTCATTCACCTCCTAATTGTGTTTTCCTATTGTTTGGAGTGACAGTCTGACACTCACTGAGGCTGCATAAAGACAACAGGATGAAGAGGTATGTGCCTCTTTAGGCTGCTGTCTCTGTGCTTCAGTTGCCTGCTTTTCACTTTTACTTTCCTCTGACTGGTGAAAGAGATAGAAAGGCTTCTCCCTTCAGCCATCACACTCAACTGCTGAGTTTTAAACTCTGAGCCCTGTACCTCAAACTTACATTCAGACCTCTGAGATTAAATTTCTTTATGGCAAGGACAGAAAAATATAACAGTTCTTCCAATTTATGAGACATCCCTTCTAAATTTTCCCAATTCCCAAATTAACCTTTGTATGTATCCAAGTATTTAGCTCCAAACTTTCCTGCACTATAATTGAAACTCACAGGGTGAGCTGCACACTTCAATTTAGTATGCATTTAGATGTTTTTACTGGGCTGAAAACATAATGCTAGCCTATTCACCTGATACACGTTTACAAGCCATGAAATTATTCCAAACTTTTCTTGTATTTTTTTTTTTTTTTACAAACCTTGTATCAGGACGAACTCAAAATAGAATTCACTTATTACTGTAAATAGTGCAATTTGCTGATTTTTATCAATGAGCAGTCTCATAAAAATATATTTAAAAACAAAATTCTGAATTAGCAATGCTTCAGCATACTATTTTAAAACATATGAACTAGTCAAAACTGGAGCTTAGCTTTTCCATGTGTTCACCCCCTTTGTTGCCTCTGTTCAACAAGTTAAATCAATTATTTATAGTCTTATAACACAATAAAAAATGCTTTCCAAAACTCCTGAAAAGCTTATATACTGAAAAATAAATAACTGTATAAGCTACTGCTCCATAAATATTGGATTTAATATCTTTTGAGTTTATACTGATTTCAGAACCTGACTGAAAAGGCTGGACTCCAGTGGTTACAAGCTCAGACCCCTCACTAGGTGGCATAGAAAGAGTCTGTGTGAGGATATATTTTGCTTTACCTTTGCCAAAGTGGATTTGTGTGTTAAATGATGAGAAACAATATGGAATGTCTTTAGACATATTAAAAATGTACTTGTATAGATATTATTTTACTGAAGTGAGTGGAATTGTTTTGGCATATTGAGAATTGCACACAACAATGCTATTTTCATAGAAATCCTGACAGTAATCTGAAGTATTTCAGTATATATAAATGCTTTTAGGCACACATAATCTTGCTGACTTCTGAGGCAGTGCTAATGTGGGTACAGTGCTAATGTTCATTAGGCTGGCAATCTCACTATCTTTATATTCTCATATTGTTGGGCTTATACTGCAACACACACACCAAGATACATACCAATGCTTCTCAATAAAATTAGAGCATCTATTTTTTTAATCTCTTACATCCTCAGAAATCTCAATAATATAAAGCTTGCTATCAGCATTACTGAATACTGAGGAAAAAAAAACCCAGCAAACAGAAAATACTTTCTGAAAATACTTCCTGAAAACACTGTTCATTTTTGCTGCTAGAAGCACAAGTGTTATGAACGCAGTCTAAGTGATACACTTCAACCTCCCCTTGCACTTGAAAAGAGAAGTTGGTGATGCTAACGTCTTTCAGTCAGTTCACCCTCTGCATTACCTTGCCCCCATCTACTGGCTACAGGAACAGGCTAAAGGGCTGGCTGCGAGCAGAGCTTGGGTGTGAAATCATGCCAGGGCACAATGCTCCACAGCATCCTGATGGACTCGCACCATGTGTGCACCCTGCCTGAAGTGCTGAGCAGGCCTGTGTTCCCTCTGACACTTTCCTGTTAGTTTTTCCTCTCTGGAAATGCCCATTCTCTCTATTTAGATAAATTAAAATTGTTTAAGCAAGTGTAAGTGAGCATTCTTCAAGCTGCCCCTAGTTGGAGCATTTCTCCCAATTTTGCCCTAAACCAGGACAGTAACTGATGCATTTATTTTTTACTATTAGGCTATTATGGTACATTTTTAGTAACAGTGAAAACATTAAGAACAATTGTTTATATTAACTCAATGTTACATTGCAAGGTTATGCTGTAATGTCTGAAAAAAAAATGGAAAGAAATAGATTCTTACCTCCTAGAGGAGGGCCTATGAGCACAGGGCAACATTCCACAATGGTGACAAGTCCCACCGCACTGGAAAATCTAGCAGCTCCAACAAGGTCCATCAATGTCTCAAAAAGAACACTGCTAACCATTCCAAATGCAAATCCAAAAAATACAGCATATATCACCAAGCCAGTGTAATTTTTTGCCAGAGGGCACAAGATATGACAGACACCATTGTACAAGACAGCAAAACTAAAAAAATACTGGATCTTTGGCCGGATAAACCTGGAGTTTGCTACAAGTCCCATGGAAGGCCTAGCAAACATGTCTACAAAGGCTAAGATAGAGAGCAAAAAAGCAGCAGAATATTCATCAATTCCCTTGTGCTTGGCATAAGGAGCCAAGAACACTATCGGAGCAAAGAAACCAATAAACATAATGACATTTCCTGACAGATATATCAGAAACCCTCTGTGTTTGAAAAGGGACAGATCTAGATACTTATTCATAGTTTGCCAACAAGACCTCTTGTTGTTTTTGTGCAAGGCAGAATCTCCTGTGCCTTTTTCAACATCTTTTTTCACAGGAGGAACTTTTTTTGGTCCAACAGGTCTCATAAGTGACCCAGCCACACAGCAGTTCAAAAGAAGTCCTCCCAGAATAAGAAAGCTTCCTTTCCAGCCAAAAGCATTAAAGAGGAATTGATTGAGAGGTGCCAATGTGCTCAGAAACACTGGACTTCCAGCCATTGCCAATCCATTAGCGATGGGACGCTTCTTATAGAAATACTTGCCAATCATGGTCAAGGCAGGCTGTAAGTTGAATGCTAAACCCAGACCTAAACAACACATAAAAGACAGTTATTATTGCAGGTCATGCAGTGAAAAAAACATCCCAGCTCTTTCAAGTTATTTTTAAAATGACCAGTATCCAATCCATTGATTCTCCATATAGAATGCAGCTGGCATCAGAGAATGAAATGCAGCCTCACTGATGTCTATGAGTGTTTATACCAAGACTGTGTCATGGTAGCATTTGGTCATTTTCCCCTGTAGTGCTGCATTGAAAGCCAAAACTCCTTTTGTCTTTCAGCGATGATAGAGACAGGGGAATCACATACAGAAGAATGATGGTATCCATGCCTTGACTCACCATTTTTATATTTGCTAAACTGTAATACAATTCTCTCCTGGCTCATTTAACAAAAGTTATTAAATGTCACTTCAGCTACAATGAATGTAGGGTTTATTCAAATGCATAAATCTCCTAATTTCCTATTTCCAACCCTAATTAAGATCCAACTTGTCTGTAAAACAGGAACATAAAATAGCAAATTATTTTCCAGCACATTCAGCTCTCCTTTCCCAGGTCACTATTAAGGAGTTGTAAAGGACACACATGGCAGCAGACTACCCACCCAGATCAGCTGAGTGTATAAACTGACCCCAAAGCTGAACCTCTAGGCCTTCTCTCTGTATTAAGACATCTAAGCCATAAACTCTAATATGCCTCTGCTTGATGGTACAGGAGAGAAACTCTCTTCCTTGATAGGCCCATTCCCAGACTCTGACATTACTCTTTCAGTAGGCACCAAGTTTAGGATGTCAAAAATAAGACTTTTAGAGATTAATCACTAAATAAAAACAGTCTCCTTTAGTCCCAACATAAAGGAAGATGAGCCTGAATATACAGATATTATCTCATTCATTTATTACCTGCAGTATTTCACCTCTCCTTCCTTATTCTGAGAAGAGATTTAAAAAAAACCGCACAAGTTTCAATAAGGAGATTCTTTAATTTACTGGCATCACAATGAGTTTAAGTCATTGCTTTAGGCGATATCTAGGCCTGTGATAAATGATTATGAATAATTTTATTTGGTGATTGACCATGGGAGATTTTAAACAGGAAACTATTGAACTGAAAGTTATTATACTTTTCTGTGAGATGATGTGTATGTAAAAAACCTACAGAAATCTGGTCCAAGCTTTCACAATTCTACTTGCATTTGGCTAGCATCTGCCACTCTGTTTGCAGTGCAACATGATTGAAAACTAAAACAACGAATGTGAAATTGTACACATGTGAAATGACTGTAATAAGTGCTGTCATGAGCCAATCAATTTTTATACCACAATTATAGAGCAATGTGGAAAAGTACATACATACAGCATTTAGTGAATAAATTCATCAATTGTTTCTGAATTGTCCTAAGAAATAATTTAACACCATATCAGTTAATTTAAAGGATTAGATAGTTCAGGTAGTTTAACTGATCTTACTACCTTCATGGATTGCATGTGTACACAGAGAATTCTCGATCAGTGAGGCTCATTTGTAGAACAGTATTAGAAATAGTTTGATATAACACAACAAAATACAACCTTTTAAACAGGACTCTTACCTCCCACCACACCGATACATATATACAGCTCAAGGACACTATTGCAGAAAGAGGATGCAATCATTCCAAAAGAACAGAGGATACCCCCTGCTATCATCACAGGCCGGCTACCATACTTATTCACCAAAATGCTGCTTATGGGACCTGTTGGTAGAAAGAAAATGCCAATTTCAGGTAACAGGTAACTCTATCTTTGTATTTACAACATGTTGGAATGCTTTCCTCTTCCATCCCAGAAAATGCTAAACTGTTTCTATACCAATCTGTCTTACAAACACTCTGTGAGTTTGCAGACACAAGACTGGATGTGGATATACTGCCTCCATGACAATATAAATATCGATTAGTTATGAAGATGGATAAAAAGATTAAAGACATCAGACAAGCAAGAGGGATTGTTACAGTTCATGAACAATCAATACCAAGATCAGTCAGTGAAAGTTTTGAAAGTGCAAGGACTGAAGAATTTCAAGTATGAGATGGGTATCAAAACTCCACAGAGCAGGAGGAACCTCCAGGCAAGCAGACTAAAATTACTTAATACTGCAGGATGTCCTGCATCCCTACTTAGAACCACACATAGTGGTTCACAAAATATTGTCAAATCAGAACATAAATCTCTGGCCCCTGAGGCTTGCTTACCCTTACCTCGTCAAGAGGGGAGTGTAAATGCACAGTAAGATAACTATAGACTGTCTGGGAAAATCTAAAATGTGGTTTAGCATAAAAACCGATAAAATTTAAAAATATTGCTCTAGGTCCATTTTTCAGTTTCAACTGCAATTCAGTTTATGGTATAATTACATCCATACTAACCAAACAGCTAGTGTGCAATTTAGCATGACATACATTATATGTTTTTGAACAACCATAGCTAGAATAGATGGTGTGCTACATATCAAGACTAAGAGGTTGTCAAAGCTCTTTAGCTAAACCTGCATAGCATCTGCTGGCACTATATTCGGTCCAAAACATTACAAATAGTCCTGCTTTTTCAATAATGGAAGGCATCCAATACAAAAATTTAAAAAAATAAAAGCAAAGAATCCAAAAAACCCAACATCATAAAAAGCAATGCATTTCAAACCTAAGACAGAGCAGGTACCTAGCACAAAGTGGAATGCCTTGATTTGCATCTGAGTTCACTGCAGATTATTCACTATACTGGTAACAGTTTTAAATCTCTATTTTTATGAATATCTAAAGGAATAAATGCCAGAAACTTCATGAGGTGAAAAGCCAAATCCAATTAAATTTAGAAGTGTGCTTTCATAGGCAAAGTTATATTTCAGACTCCAATCTTTGAATTACCTTAAATGTATGAAAGTATTATTATTATTGATAGGCTGAAAATGTTAATTACTATTTGCATATACACAACAGAAGTCTTAAAAATATGCCAAATGATTGATTTTTACCTTACTTCCTTATGGAAATAAGCTTCTGCAATAGAGTTGCCCGGTGCCTGCCTGTCTTTTCTAATAGCTCATTAATACAGAGATCAACTTGAAATTAACTTGACTGGAAAGCAAAGATTTGAGTGATGTTTGGATCTTAGTTTGTGTATTCATTAAATAACTTGAGTCCCAAGGAATCTTAAGCATAACTGTATATCAAAGCCAACAGACTTAAACATCCACAGCATGGAATGGACACCCAAATAGACAACAGCCCAGGGATTCATTAAAAGATTATAGAACACTTATGAAGCACTAAAACATTTAACTGACAGTTTATATGACGACATAACTAACATTTCTTTATTTCCATTTGAGGGGAGCAGCTAAGCAGAACTGTGACAAGCAAGGCTCTCCCCTTTGAGACCATATGAAGAAAGCAGTGAAACATGGAAGAACATGATTTTTTTATTTATAGAGCTATGTTTGGAAAATTAGTGGTTGGGCTCATGTCTGAGTTAGAAAGCAAGACCTTTTGAAATATGTAAACAATAGAAATAATTTCTCTGAGTTAAAAAAATGACCCTTTTAACTGGAAATCACTTTTAAACTCAAAGCAAAAAGTTTCATCCCAGAATCAAATAATAGCTATAAGTTTAAAAATAAATAAGTCTAAGGCAAGTAAAAAAACCTCTAGTTGTTTTTATTGCTAAAAACAGTAACAGTATTCACTTTAGACATACCAAAACAACTATTTTGAATTTTTTTTAAAAATAATTTCCCAGTTCTTCTTCATGTGATGAGATGGAAGTATTTACAAAATTGAAAGTGAAAAATTTGTTTAGTATTTGCTAACAGACAGTTCCTTACCAGGAACAGGAAAACTGCATCTCTGCAGATCTTCACTGTAGCAGTTAGGCTGGACTTTCAGTTACAGGTTTCCAGATCAAAGTGTGTAGTGTTAACTTCACCTACAAGACCTAATAGCTGAGCTCAAATATGGACGTATTAATTTAGATAGGTTGTCTGCGCCTGACTCTGTGCTTTCAAATGACATAAATTTGGAATGTATCATGAATTTAAAAATCCTTTAAATATAATACTCCCTTTGAGCTGTTTTCTTTAAGTTAATGATGTGTACTTACCACCACAGCTCCACTTAATTTGAGGTTTTCTCTACACATATTCCAGTATTTTAATTTAAAATCTGCGCATGTGGGAAATATTAATTGTTGTACAAGCCACAGAGTTAGTTTAAGCTCCCTAAATTATCCAGGACACTCTTGCAATGTGATAAGTAAGTTAAACATTTTATTCTGACATCTGTGCATACACTTTGTTAGGAAATCTCATAAAAGAATGCATTTTCATACCTTAACATAGATGTTTCTACATAAATTGCAGCTGTTTGCCTGCCATCATATGTTTTATAGCCTTGTACAAATTTCATGTCACATCTAACATCTTCTACAATTATTAAGCAATGCTTACATGCCAGCATAGGTCTATATTCCTTGTGTATTCTTTCTTTTTAGACAAAGGAAGATTAAGCTGTTTAAATACTATTACACTGCCAAAACCTTGCTATACATTAATAAATATTAATGCACTAAAGAACTGCTGGATCTCTGAATCTACTTTCCCAAAGTCTGAAGTAACTGCATAACAGATGTTAAGTCAGGAGACCCACAAGAATATTTACTCTGCTCTCTCCCTTAACACCCACAAACCAGCCACAAAAGATTATATACTCCCTAAAGCAAATTTAAGACCATTATCGTAATATGCTAACACTCTCACAGCTGTATTTTTGTTTTATATCTTTCTGTTTCAGGCAAAGGACCAGGCTGTGAGACAGCAACTGTAACCAGCACCACTGACAAACAGCTTCAGGAAGGACTGTGCTTTATAAGACAAGAAAAAATAGCCACTTTTCACATTGTTGGTCATTATGCCAAGGGAAAAGTGGCAAAAGTAATTTCAGCTGTGTGAGCAGATGGGATCATGCATTTTGGAGCTGTTTATGATGTTTCATATGAAGTCTATAATACTGTGACACCTATGTTCTGTTTCACTGGCTCAAAAGAACATTTACTTGTACTTGTGCACAAAGAAGTTGCGGATGCTAAGAGCACATTTAGATTAGATGTCGTGAAGAAAATCTTCCCTGTGAGGCTGGTGAGGTCCTGGAAGGGGCTGCCCAGAGAAGCTGTGGCTGCCCCACCCCGAAAGTGTTCTAGGCCAGGCTGGATGTGGCTCTGAACAATCTGGTCTACTGGCAGGTGTCCTGTCCATGACAGGGGGGTTGGAACTATATCATACCATCACTCATAGATTGGCCTGGGTTGGAAGGGACTTTAAAGGTCATCTAGTTTCAAACCTTTTAAGGTCATTTGCAAAAAGTCTCTCTCCATCCTTCCTGGAGGCTCCCTTCAGGTAGCGGAAGGCCACAATTAGGTTACCCCAAAACCCTCTCTTTTCCAGGCTGAACAATCTCAATTCTCTCAATCTTTCCCCACAGGAGAAATGCTCCATCCCTCTAATCATCTTGGTGGCCTCCTCTGGACTTGATCTAACAGGTCAATGTTTCTCCTGTGCTGAGGATCTCACAGAGGGATGCAGAACTGCAGCTTGCAGAATACACGGGCAGTACAGAGCAGAGCAGAGAGGAATCCCCTCCCTGGCCCTGCTGGCCACGCTGCTTTGGATGCAGCCCAGGACACAGTTGGCTCTCTGTGCTGGGAGTGCCTATGGCTGTGTCATGCCCAGCCTCTCCTCCCCAGCACCCCTGAGTCCTTCTCAGCAGGGCTGCTGTCCACCTGTTCATCCCCAGCCTGTGCTGATCCCAGGCTTTGCCCCGACCCACGTGCAGCACCTTGCACTTGGTCTCATCAAACCCCCTGAGATTCCCATGGGCCCACTGCTCAGGCCTGTCCAGGTCCCTCTGGATGGCATCCTGTGCTTCAGGTGTGTCAGCTGCACCACTCAGCTCAGTGGACTGCAAACCTGCTGAGGGAGCACTTGATTCCTTCATTCCTGTCATTAATGAAGATACTAAATATTATAATTTATTATCATAAAAAATAAAGGCCCACTGCAGACCCCTGATAGACACCAGATGTCCATCAGGACTCTGAGACATTGACCATTACTCTCTGGATGTCGCTGTCCAACCAATACCTTATCCAGCTAAGAGTCCACTTACCAAGTCCATCTCTCTCCACTTTAGAGACAAGGAGGTCAAGTAAAAGGATTTACAGAAACCCAGAGAGACAACATCTATAAACCTTCCCCTGACCACTGATATGGTCGCACCATCACAGAAGGGCAATAGTTTGGTCAGGCAGGGCCTGCCACTGGTGCAGCTGTGCTGGCTGTCCTGAATCACCTCCGTGTTCTCCACATGCCTTAGCACAGCTTCCAGGAGGAGCTGTTCCATTAGTCCTAGTTTGATTCCTCACTGCTGTAATACAGTGATATAATTAGAGAGCACTCTGTAATTTCTCTCACATACTGCCAGTGCATTCATGCTTTTTATTTTGCTACCTCCATTAAATTTAGTATGGAGCTAAACTTTCCTGATAAAAAGGTAATTTTTTTAACATATATTAACAATGTCATTACAGTGTTCATAGTGCTATCAATCCAAAGCAACATGAAGTGACTCAGTATGAACAATATGACATTAATTTAAATGAAGTGAATTTCTGAAAGAAGTTGAAAATAAATGTAGTAATATTTCAAATTGCACTAATGCTACATTGTAGTTGCGTCCTGTCAAGTGGTTTAAACACATTTTCAGCCATCTGCTCTGCAGAGTCAATGCAGCTGCCTTTCCAGCCAAGGTTTATCTTTTATTTCTATTTCCTACAAGGTCAGAAAAGCCCAAGGAGCTCCAAGAATTAATATTTGTATAAACTATTTGCTAAGATGAGTCCAACTTTATCCTTTTTTTTTTTTTGAATATGAACTCCACTAAAGAAAACTCATTCAATCACAAATGCTTTAAGCAAGTTCTTAGTACTGCTAATGGAATCCTATCTCTGGTATTCAGATGAAAATCAACTCAAAATGCTTAAAACCTATTAATTAACTTGGAAAAACTTTCAAAATATGCTGTTTTTCTCAAGTAGGACTAGGACAAAATATTGTGCATTCTGTGACAGTTTAATCTCTCATTCAAAAGCCTTTGGCTAAATTATTTTAGTACTCTTGGACAGGCTTTAGACAGAAAAAAAATAAAAGTATTAAAAAGTCATGAAACTATTTTTTGCATTATTTTTTAGGTTTGTACTCTTTATCATCATTCTGGGAATGGTAACCTGCATTTCTGACATATCCCATGTGTTTGTGTAACAGCAGTGAAGTAAATTATTTCAAGAATCCTTGGAAAGTTTTCTTTGTAGTTCCTCTGTGCATTTGGCAGCATTTTTTTTTCCATTCCATATAACATTTACAATTGGCTGTACTGATTCCATAAACCTAGATAACACAGTAACCTTGACAGAAAGCAATGAGAAAATATGCTCTTGCAGTAAATACCACCAAACAGAAATGTGTAACAAGTTAGGGTTGTTAGACTGTGAGTTAGGAGAGCTGAGCAGCTAAAAGCCCAACCTGCCAGGGAGGACACAGTCAGCAGCTCAACCATCCATCACACTTTGCTCTCCACTTCCCCTGCTCTTAACTACGTTTCCTCAGAGTCATTACCCTGAATGCTCACATTCTCACTGGTGTCCTGAAGGAGCCTTGTATTCCATCAAGCTTTTATCTTTTGATCTCTAACGAACATTAATTTGACCTTCATCTGTTCCTTGGAGGTTTATAAGGAATGCAGTAATTGCGTGTGCGGTAACACATAGGAGCCTGACTGATGGAAGAGTGCTCAACTCCAGCTTCTTCCTCACGGCTCCTCCTCCCAAAAAGGTTACACCTGCAAGCTTTGAAGTGAAGTGCTGAACTCAGAAACACATATGTCTTCAAATATAAGCTGCCTTTTCCTGAAACGTTCAGGAGAAACAAAATAAGTGATCGGTGGTGCTGGTACTTGCTCTAAGTGTATTGCTTTTATGGAGGCATCACTTGATCTGCTTTGGTATTTGTGTTTTTCTAGCGAAACATCAGAGACATGAATCAAGGGCTTTACATATTTTGACTAAAGCTCTTGTTTGGCTTGCAGGTTTTTTCTTGTTTGTTAGGGCGCAAATGTGTATGGAGTTATGGACCATGTAATTTAGAAAATGTCTTCAAGTTAGCAAATTGCTCTATATCTATGAATTTTAAAAAGCTGGAAGAATGCCCAGTTTTTAATCAAGGAGTAGCCATGCTGATTATTATTTACATGGATACGTATCAATGCTTTATATTAATTATGTTTTGCATGCTCTGCTGCAGATTTTTTTTCATAAAAGGCTGAAACACTTGATCACAATGCAGAAGACTTTAAGATAAATTATGACATTTCTTTTGAAATAAGCAATATGAAACTTCACCATATTTAATAGGAAATTAGTGTAATTCTATGAGCTACTGAACACTCAGCAGATTTCAGAAACATATATGGTCACTGACTAAAAAAGCTCTGGCCCAAAATTAACTGCCCAAATTTCACATTGACTCCATTATCATGAAAAGAAGTAAGATGTAGAAAAATATTTCAGCATTTTTTAAAAGTTTCCTTATATTTGGCTTCCTGTTACCTTCAGTATCACTGAATAGAGTGAAGCCCATGCAAAGATATTTTCAAAAGCTAGTCTTTCAACTTAGAAAAAGGTAATAATCAATAAAGAAGAAAGGAGAGAACAAGCTAACGATGAGATGGAACACAAGAACCTTTAAGAGAGTTTTATTTAAACAGAGACCTTGTAACACCAAGCACATATTTTTCCAACAACAGTCTGCATGCCTCTGTAAAGGGAAATAGCATCAGTGCATGATATGTGCATTGCAAGAAGTCTCAGAAAAATGTTCATTTCTTCACTGAAAACCAAAACAACCAGCTTGTAAATTGAGCGTGTAGTACATCAACATGAACATTAGAAAATTCAGTGGCAAATAACGAGGTACTGGGAAAAACTAATGAAAGTTTTCTGCAGAAGAAAAGACAATGTATTTTGAAGCTAAGTATTTAACAGCAATTAGGTCCTCAGGATGTCATAGGCTTGTATGAATCTAAATTTAAAACAGCTTTTCTGACTCAAAAAATATGTTGGGGACTTCACTTAAATAATATTACTGTTATATGCACAATGAACCTGTGCCATTAAAAGCTACTTGTTCTTCAAATGAAAAACCAAACAAGGACTTATTCACTATTTCCCCCTGGAAATGCAGTAAAGTTAATAATACTAATATATAAATATTAGTAATGTAATTATCTACAGCAGTATATGCTATACAAGGTAGTAATAAATTAAATTTCCATTTCTTTCTGGGATTCATTTGGAATTTCATGAGGCATATCTCAAATGTTCTCATGAAAATGTGTAGTGGGTTTTTTAAAGGAGGTATTATCTTTGGAGTGTTATCCTTCTGTCTCTGTAGTTGGCTGAAATGACAGGCTAAGTTCAATTTGGTAATATCTCTGTTTGAGCATGTGAACTGAAAGTATCCCATTTCTGAATATTTAAAATAAATCCTAATACGTTGAGGGCACAAAGGGAAATTAGTACTATTCAGAAACTAGAGGTTTATTTATAGCTAACCAGTATTTCTATCTAATAGTTTTTCTGTCTCAAAAGTAATCATATTAAAAAACTGCTATGCCTAGACATGGAGACTACATGCTCACACAAACACAAAACAAAAAAACCCAATGCTTTCCCTCATCTGATTGATGGACTCAATAAATAAAAATGGGGCTTTTTTTCCCAGAGATAATAGAAGGTACTTATCTCATTTATAAGTATTTTTCACCTAAAACCTTCTGAACTCACTCTTTCACTTTCAAAGAATTCAAAAATTTCTAATTGAAGACTCAGTGTTTAGTACTTTGTGCCTTTCCAAAGCAGGTTAAAATTTTTAGCTATCAAACTTGTCTTTACAGCTTGCTAACTGAACCAGATAGCTAAACAAGTTCTGTATATTCCGCTGTTACAAAGGGGGGCATTTTTTTGCAGATATAAAACTTAAAAAAAAAAAAAAAAAGACAGAGGTTACACTATACCACTGTAAAAATTAAAATTATAGCAAATTGAAAATAAGAGATATGTAGTTAATCTAAAAGATAACTGTTGAAAACTATAAAAGAGCCAAAGTACCCCCCCCAAAAAAAAAGAGAAAAAATAACCAAACTGAATAGTTCATGCAAATATTTGTTTTATTTCTTTATAGACATTTTTTATAAACCATGTTATTGGACAGTTACAAAGACTTTCCTTTTTTTCTTTCTATCTTCCTTCCTCTTTGAGGAATGACTGTCTTTTCTAAAAATCTGTGTGTATGCATATGTGAACACAATAATTGTAGATGTTCATTACTCACCACCTTCTATTTATTATTCCCTATTATCATTTATTATTTTTATAACCCTTAAAAAATCCCTGGCTACTTTTCCTGGAAGCCGAATAATACTTTGTCAATTCTGCCTAGCAGAATTTTAGAGAGCAAAAAGCCACAACAAATACAACAGCCCAGGCTATTTAGTAGTTCTTAGGAATGTATTCTCTCCAACTCAAATCAATAAATTTTTCAGATAACGCATTTACACTCAAAAATCCAGCCAACTTCAGTTAAGATTAATATTGTCATTTGGATTTCTCTGTCTTCTACAAACTACCTATCATATTAAAGTTCATGCAATATCCCACTTCCATCCTGCACCCCATGCTACAGTTTATTTGTGTTCTTCCAGAATAATATTATAACTAACTCAACTTAGAAATTATTCCTTATATACTGTTGCAGGCAATAATATGTAATTTCAGAGTAAGCACAAGACACTTGCTTCCTCTCAGTTGCTCCTTTATCATATTCCTTTCTCAGTTTTGCACTGTATAATTAAACTTCAAATTGAAAATACTGAAGCTATTACCTATGATGTTGCTGTGGACCTCTTACTGTGAATTATGGATCATGAGTGGATCATTAAATCTCATCTACATACTTAGAATAAAAGTGATGAGAAGTATAAATCTGGATGTACGTATTTATAGCTCGGAAGTGTCCAGAGAAGTCATCATATTCAGGTCATTGTCAATAACATTGTAAGATTATTTCCAAATGCACCTAATACATTAGTATCATCAGGATTAAACTCTATTTTATATTAAAAAAAAACCCTAAAACATTATTTTATCATTTTAATTACAATCTTTTTAGTAATGTCCAGTAAAATGCATATGGGTGTCTTTCAGTGCTAACATTTAGAAGCCTAAGTTTGTCAATTTCCCAAACTCCTTTAAAAATCATAAATTAGATAATTTCTAAATAATTTGATACTATAATAAAATATTATATTTTGTAATAAAATAAATATTTAATGATACATAGTTCCCAATGTGCTGAGGGAATGGGAACAGAGAGGGAAAAAGGAAAAGGGAAGAGTGAGGGGAAGAGAAAGGACAGAAGAAACAGAAGGGGGAAGGGAATTTATCTGTGTTTTAAAGATACCATATAAAATGGGAACTAAGCAATCTCATTACCTTTTGGCACCTATTTAGAGTGTAAGTGGAGACAGTGGTAGTGTATTAATGGGATCACACTGGACACAGAATTGGCACTTTCCCCACTATTTTTCAAAATACATTCAGTTGCCAATTTAAACTGAGACTGTGGAGCTTCATTTGCTTTGGTTTCTTTCCCTGTTTTCAGAGAAGTGAAAAAATAGCACATGCTTATATTGAGAAAAATCTGTTAAATTATAGAATTATATGTAAAGTAAAAAAAACACTGAGTATTTGTCTTCCTGGTCAAAAAGACTAAAAGCAATATAAACTGTTAAATGCCTAGAAACATGAGGAAAAAACTCCAAAAATAGAGTAATGAACAGCCAACATTTATCAAAATAATTCTTGATCAAAAACAGTAACAAGATTTATGTGGTGTTTCCATTTTTTCAATGCATTTTCATTTCAACTGTCCTCAAATTAGTAGCCTTTATTAAACCCTAAAAGAAGTGGAAATTTTGAGGATAACTCAGTCGACATGTATAAAATTCTGAGTTTCCCAAACCAACCATTCTTTGAGCCGATGATTCCAATTACCTTAAATTTAAGACAACCCATATTTAACTGCTTTCTAAAAATAATATTAAGTAAAATATTTACTGAATAATCAAAAATTTAAGAGTGCTTTCTAATATCTTCTCTTCTCATTCTATTTTCCTTGCATCTCTCTAGCCTTTTATGGACAAATGCATGTCTCAGAATAATTCTATGCAATGAAACTGACGGGGAAATCAGATACATTTTTTAAATCTTCACATCTGAGTAGATGTCAGTTTATATTTGCATATTCCCATACCTATCTCACATAAGTTTTCTCATCAGAGCTGAATTTGCCATTGAACTGTCACTTTTAGATTTCCATCTGCTTTAGAAAAAGCTTTACTTGATGAGGCTTCAAATTTTTCAATTGTTCTCTGTGTAGAGTCACATGCCATTTATTCTGTGGACTCTATCAAAATTAGCATAAATTATGACCAAGTTAAGAGTGAATGAGTCATGAAAAATTAGTAGAAAAAACCTGGGACTTGGACAGTGGAAAATAAATATATTATGAGGGAGTTGGAAAAAGGCTGTTATGGCATTTGCATTTTGGTTGGACTAGAGAGGAAACAATGTTCATGACATTCTCTACACAGTCTACATAGTTCTTTCCCTTGTAGTAGCAGAGGATGCACCTCCATAGAGAAGATTTTCTGAAAGTGTGCAGGTGGGAAAGTCTAGATTGGCTCTGCTTACATGAACAAGGAGTATTTGAGCTCTGCTTCAAAAAGCAACATCAAGGGTCTTGGTGACCTAGTCCCATCCTCTTGCACTTGCAGATAGTATTCGTGTGGCTTTTGAACAGGAGGGGTTTTTTACTTGCTGTGAAGAAATAAAACAACTTGCCACTGGCAGAAACCTTATTCTCCATCTAGTAATGCAAAGCAGCTTCCTTCTAATGACTTTGATGCATCATAAATTCAAAATAAATTAGTGCTCATTAAAATACAGGCTTTTCATGATTTGTATTACAGATACTGCCTAAGCATCATGCATTTCTGGAGCCACCTTTCCACTAAAGAATTATGTTGACATTCTTCAGCAAGAACATATTAAAATAATCCAATGAAATATACCTACTTCTGCAAAGATTTACCATGTGTGCCTGTGAGAAGAATATTACTGAGGTTTACTGAGGAAAGTAATATTTTCTTCCTACAAGAGGAACTATGTTTCTTTTAGTAAGTTTTAATACATCATACTGGAAAGCGATTGGTCAGAACTTTGAGTGATCTAGGCAATGTGTACATCTGAACACCCTATCAGGTATTTTTTTTTTAAAACATCAGGTGAAATAATCTGGAAGAAATTCCATAATACAAATTTGTTCTTGTCTTAACCCCATTTGCCACTTCAGCTCTGGCTCTCTGAGCATAGGGTCAAGTGCTTTGCACTCAGCTTACTGTTTACATTTGAGTAAGTAAATATGAAGAGCTTCTAAATCACAGTGGCAAATGTAACCTTGCACACTCTTTCCAAAGGTATAAACTATGGTGCTGTGTAAAAGACAAGAGAATAACTCTCACATATATTAGGTGGCATGCTAGTTGATTTTTAAGGAACAATACAAAAAAATAAAAAGCATTGCATGAACCAACTTTATGCTTTAACATCAATTTTAGTCCCAAGCTGAAATAAAAATTTCAAGCCTCAGAATTTCCAGCTAAATTAAAAATCTTCCAAAAACTTACTCTGAAATATCTCTAGTATGTTCTGCCATATAAATAAACAAATTAAAAATATAACTGCGTGGCATTACCAGGAACTAATTCTTCCTCTTAGCTCAAAATAATTACAAACATTTTTCCAAGGTTATTAGGTATCAAATTGCATATCATTACCAAACAGACTTAGGAAACTTGCAACTCTACAGTGTCTTATTTTAGTATAAACCCAAAGTAGTGGTTATTACTGTATATGCAGTCACCTAACACACACTGAACCTCTCTCTGAGATAAACTGCCACAACTCATTCTGTGAGGTGCAGTCCTCTGAGTGATTGTTCATGTAAGGGGGCATGAGCCCCTTAGAATCATCTCCAATGCTGATTACATTTTTTTCCCATGTGAGAATCATACAATTTCAGGTCACTACCTGGAAATGGTTTGTTACAGAATCTGTTGTTTCAATGAATAATCCTTACAGTCACAGTCCCTGATTCTTGATTTCTCAGAGAACTTTGCAGCACTGGATTTTAATTTACTGGAATCCAGTAAATTAAAATCGAAATTAGGAGATTCATACTTAAGGTCAAATTGTACTGTGTCCTTAGATTTTTGTTTTCCATTTATGAAGCAGATATCAGCTTCCTAACAAATAAGTCAGAAGTTTTATACAATGATTACTTCAATAAAGTTAATTCCACCAGCTTTGCTCAAATCCTGTAAATTTTCAAAGCTAGTATACTATATTTTATTTATATTTTATCTGGGGAAAAAGATATTAATAATTTATGAACCATGTCTTTTTTAGGTGAATATAAATAAAAATGAGATTTTAATTAATGCCTCTGAAATCATGTAAGTCATTGAAGGTACACTGTCAAGAAATCTTGATGTTGCAAACACATCTAATGATGAACATATTTGCATAAACATATAAACATGTTTATATGTTGACTTTATGTAGGTGAAAAAAAATTAATTTAACTTTGAACTTTATGAAATCACTAAGGTATTTAAAATGAAGCATTTCTTGCAAGATAAGCACCAATGCCCATGCAGTCCCAGGTAGTTATTTTAGATGTCTCTGATAAGAAAGTAACATCATCAGTGAAGGTGTTCCTTCTCTCCAGCTTTAAACCCTTATGTTCCTTAATCAAATGTTTCATGGTACCCCTTCTGGAGTCTTGGTTTCTTATGGATCGTATAATTCCTCTAAAGGCAGTCTTTTTTGGGAAATTCTGCAAATCTGGAAGCAATATATGTGGGACAGAGAAGCTACAAATTTCAGTCAGGTAAGTTCTGCTCCAGGAAGAGCAAAGGATTCCTCCATAGGAGAGCAGTAAAGGTAAGGTTTGCAGCATGACAAAGTTGGTGCTGCCAGCTGATACTGAAAAGAGAAGTGTTTGGAGATCTTGTTACAAAGAGACTGAACTGCATTTAACTTTTAAATCATTCACAGAACATAAGAAACAGATATAACAGATCCACAGATTTCTATCAGCTTATAATCAGCTACAGAAGTATGGAAACCTAGACAATTATTAGACAAGCCAGTTGTGTTTTTTTCTTATCTGTTTATGGAAGAAAGGGAATTACGGGTATGAGGAAAGTCATTGCAAGGTAAGAGAAGACTTACAAGCTCAAAGGTACTGTTAAAATTACCAGGTATTTTTAATAGGATTAAAACTAATGCAACTGAGTCAGCGTCACTGGAACTTGGGAGAATTATAAACCATTCAACATAAAAGAAGAGTAAAGAAGCAATCAAACCTTAAACACAATGAGCTTAAAACCCCTAACAATGGGTGTGTATCTCTAATAAGAATATTCTTTGATTTCAAGGTCTCTAGATAGCAAAATATAATGTATTAGTGTAGGGAAAAAATCATGTAGGGTGGCATCAACTCAGATTTGTGCAAAATTAGAACTTCACCTCTAGATTATTTTAGCACTCAAAAGCCAAAGAAGTCTTTGTATTTGATGTTTTTTGGACATTTAGATTCTGAAGGAAAGAATTAGAAATTCCCATCTTTTTTGAATGACAACAGAAGATGTCTAGACAACTGGTCAGATGTAGGTGCCTTTGCTGAGGAAGACAAAACACATGAATCCTGTTCATATTATCTCCAGCTACTATTGCTAAAAAGTTGTAAGGATACCATTATTTTCGTCAAAGTTTTCTAAAAGTTAAACCTCTTAATGGCATGTGTTTCAAAGTATTATGCATAGAAAACCAAATGGGGACACATTCCCATCATCAGAGAGAAATCACTAAAAAATGTGTTTGAACTGTATGAGGAAATCAACATCTTATTTCACAACAGAGTTTCTGTTTTAATCACATCTTTCATTTGGATGCCATGACAAAAATCAGGTAGAACTGCAATGCAAATACTTGTTTCCTGATAATGAAAAAATACCTGCCAAAATTTGTGGAAAAGAAAGCTAAGATTTTCTTTGGCTTGCATGCACCAACAAAACACGCATTACGTACTAAAGCTGCATTTGTTTGTATTCTTGGATGCACAGAATCTCAATAGAATATCACTATTAGATTAAAAGGTTCTGACTCCTAAAAAACTCTTCATATGGTTTACACATTTAAACACACGTGCCATGTGGTCTTTGCAAAATTCTTTGAAATTAGTAAATCTATTTAAAGAGTACCTAACATAATCATAAAAAAACCCATTCTAAACCATCACATTTTTTTATTTCTGCTGTTCCTCTGGCATCACCATAAACCTGTCACAAAGTCTCTGGCACACTCACCCCTGCTAATGACCGCAGAACTACATATCTTTATGAATCACAGAATGTATCAGCTGTTGCCATTTGATACTGGCTTAGAATATCTTCTAAACATATCAGTACAACTCTGTTTTCCTTGAATATACTCTCCAAAATAAACAAGGGCATAGTTCTTAGACATTCCAAAACAATGGAACAGTAAAAATCTATAATAAGTTCTTTGTAAAGTGCTGGGTTTATTCTTTCATTTGAAGTGCTGGGTGACTACAGTGGTATACACAGACTTTTCCTTCCCCACAGTTCTTCTCTGGTATCTGCATAAATGTCTCATGATTCCCAGTTGTGCTAGACCATTGTTTCATTACCTTTGAATTACCCAACACACATCACGAACACAGCCATTGTATGATCCACTGAAAAACTATATGGGAACTAATCCAACATTTGCAGTACTCACAAAATAAGCATTCTTTCCTCAAAGTTTTACAAGCTCAATGAACATATCAAAGGCCGCAGTTTGTCCCTTGATACCTTTCTTAAACAAAGCCAAAGTTTTAGCCCCTTAGAAAATGATGCATGTTATTTATTATTGTTAGACTTTGACCTATTAATTGAAACTAAGTGGAAATCAAAAAAGCATCATTTTTGCAGATAAAAAAGCTGTCAATATTTATTTACTTATTGAAAATCCTGTCTGTAAAACCAAATTAAGATCAAGACAAAGTCTTACAAAGGGAGAGTTATTAATTAATGTTCATTACATAATCCACATTGCTTACTTGTATGTAAATGAGACCTGTTTTAGTAATTTTCTCAAGTTAATTAAATTTAAGTTACCACAAGTATTTCTACAGAATCATGGAATTGTTAGGGTTGGAAAAGACCTCTATGATCATCAAGAACAATCATTAACCCAGCACTGCCATGTTCACCTCTAAAGCATGCCCCAGGTGATTGTATGTATGAAACCATGACCAATACCTTACGGCTGCAGCATCAAAAGAGGTTAGCAGAAACACAGTGGGAACTCTGTATCATGTAATGACTTTCTGACAATTACTCAAAATTAACACAAGCATACAATAAAAGACAAAAAAACTCAGTGGACACATGTCCTTAACTTGGAGATGGCTTCCTAAGTGCATCCAGATCACAGCAAAACCCTTTTTCATGAAAACTTGACAATATTGGATCCCCAAAAGGCACTGAATATTTAGCAATTAGTTCTTATCTGTTCAACAAAATGTAAATAGTTGCAGAGGAAAAACCATCTTGTTCCTGTACATAAGGTGAAAAACCTGTTTGAAAAGAAAATGTATAAAACCATCTAAAACAGATATGGTTTTGGGATTTTTTTCACCTTTCTTCCCTTGACCATTTTAGAGTGTTTTCTAAACATCTAGGAAGACATCTCTGTTTAAAACATGCATTGCTTCTGCAGAACACTACCCTGCAACGTCCAGTTTTACTAAAACTCAAAGCCTTCCAAGAAATACAAGCCTGGCTGTATTACCCTTCACAGGCTTTAGCATTCAGGCCTTGTTTTTTAAGAACTGAACTAATGTATATTTATAATATTTTGTTACTCTTATCTCCATTTGCTAGTAAGAGTCAAAATGCTCTGTTCTTGTGAAACCTCATTACGACTCCTTTTCCTTTATCTGTGAGTCTCAAATTAACTTGACATAGATGTTTTTCATATATCTCAGGCTAAATGTGAAGTATTCCCTTATGCCCATGAGGAACTCAGAAAGTTAGTAAGTTCTGCTTTCAAGGGCACTCTAAATGAGGTTATTAAAATGCAACACTTTGCATATTCTGATGGGGAAAAACATTTGCCCCTGACAACAAAGGAGATATGACAACTCAAGAAAGCTTCTCAATCTCCATATTGATGGCCACTGGATTCCTTGTGCCAGTATTTGTAAAACCGAAATTAGGAGATGTTATCAGGGAGAAAGAAAATTGTAGGAACCCAGGTTCTGCCCAAAAGTAAAAATCCATAACCATCTGTTGTTTGTGTTACATGCATTTCACAACTGTCATCTCCACTGTGCATGCCGTTTCATCTTCACAGCAATATCACTAAAACACCCACTGAGATAAAATCACAAATATTTTGAACATACCATATGATATGTTATTTTCCAGATTAATATTAGACAAAGTCAAAATGAGGATTTGTCTATAGGTTACTTTTGTGCTGTCACATGAAAAATCCTTCAAGGGTTTGCTACTGTTTGGAAACATTTCAGACTTGAATAACTTACGCAATATTGAAGAGAAAGGAAGATATTAACTGCTACATTTTTTAAGAATAAGTGTGTTTTGAAAAATTATAATGGCCACACCATACACTTATATAGCATCTTCCTTCCAAAGCATTCTAAAGATGCATTTTTAACTATTTACTCAGAAACATTATCCAGAATTTAAATGAAACTTTTATGTTTTCGGAACTTCAGACCAGTAAGACTGTCCCATGTTTCACAGCTGGGTATGGTTTGAAGGATTTATCAGCTCTCAAGCTAATCTTCATAACTCAATGCTACACCCAAAAAGTTCTTTTTGAGAAAAAAAAACACACAAACAAATGAAACAAAAACCGCAAACTGAAATTGTCCTTGGAAAATGACAGAAAAAGAGTTAAGGACCAGTGAGTGAACAAACTGCTTTTTCCCTGAGGAAATCTGAAGCTCAAGGTCAGCTATGTCTGAAATCACCAGACCTGTCACATGGCTTTCGTAGCTGCCACTGTGGCTCCTATCAAACCCACACTGAAAGCAATGAAAACATTTTTACTGGAAACAGATCAAACTCTGATAAGAAGCTCCTTAATCACCTTTGGCTGATAACACTGCACAAAGTGAGAGGTAAAGTTTTGAAAAAGAGAAGAATGAACTAAGAGAACTTGAGGTCAAATGTATTTGACCTTTTTCTGCAATTCCTTAATTTCTCTGTGTGTTGGAGCAGAAATATGACTCTGTAAGTATATGGATACATATATCTTTTATATACATAAGAATACATACATGCACATGCATTTTATACACATATCTGTTCATACACATACAGGAACGCAGATTGTGCTGCCAGGATAGCTTAACTAATTCCATTTTATTCCAGCTTCTGTCCTCCAGTGACAAAAGTCTGGTGGTCCCAATCTCAGTCCCTTGGGTGTAGGAATCCATCACAAACCCATCACCCTTAATTTAATGCAATTGACAGTCTCTGCTCAAGAGAGACAGAAAAAGTAGTTACCATGGAGACTGAAGTACTGCTCTTCTCCAGAGGATGCTTTTATCAAGCATGGCCTGAACAGTAGAGGCTGTGCAATACTAGTAACCTTAATCACATCACTGGATCTTGCTTTTTGGGATGCCTTTTTAGTAAACTCTAACAAACATCAAAAGGCTGGGGGGGTGGGGAAGAAGGAAGAGAGAGCTTAAGAAAACAAACAAACCAACCCCCTAAAACACAGCAGAAAACAGTATGAAACTACATATTGTGCCAGATTGAGAGAGAAAATTAGTTTCATATTGATTTGATTTATCAGATTTGTCACCTCTGCCTGGTGCTTTCCTAAGAGGGTGAATGCTGTGCTTGACCTATTTGCTGGAATTAACCAGGACCACAGGAGACCATACGGATTGCCAGATGGTCTGCTATAATTTAATGCCATTTATTCTAAGTATGAGGTAAGTGATAAATATAATTAACATTCTTTTAGCTCCTTACTGGAGCTTTTTTCTGAGACATTGAAAGGTAAGTTAATACCTTGTTGCAGAAACACAGATGCCAGCTAATTACTGCAAGAGGCTGCAGCCTCCAAAGCAAAAAGTGTCTGCACAGAGTCGAACTTATTCACTGACCCCACTGTGATGATTAATAGGTTGAATGCTAAGCTGTAATGAAGATGACAGGTCTTAGATGTTTTCAGGTTACCTTCATTAGTAGCATGATGAGCAGTGTTCATCACAGGTGCACGTATCACACTCCACAGTAAACAATGCACCTTGTACTTGTGGCCTGAATGTGTATTTCACATTACAGCACATCAAATGTGAAGAATCAAACCACCTTCAGACAGTAAAAACAATGAAGTGATTTCCTTCAGAAATGTTTTTCCGGATTGCTATTTCATATTCTGCCAGTGATTGTCTAAATGGCCTAGTTTTTAGGAAGTGGTCCTAGAGAAGCTTTGGCTTCAAAGAGTGTTTATATCAGGCAGGATCGTCATTCTCAGCATTTTAAAACCAAGAGTCTGTAACAAGATATCCAAACAACTCTGCTTACTGTTCCTGTGCTGATAATGTTTGTAGTAAATGGGG
This sequence comes from Onychostruthus taczanowskii, assembly GCF_017590055.1. NCBI lineage: Eukaryota > Metazoa > Chordata > Aves > Passeriformes > Passeridae > Onychostruthus > Onychostruthus taczanowskii. Next base: position 6,446,864 of record NW_024500905.1, read on the forward strand.
TAGGTGTTAGCAGAATGAATAGCAAACAATTTTGTAGTTTTTAATGTCGAAATACAAGTGGAGTTAGTAACTGGAAATCACAACAGTCAAAGAATTACTAGAGAAAAGGCAGAAATACTGAATCTTTTGTATTTAATAGGCAAAGCTGTGCACATTGAACCTCACAGATAAAAATGACCACAGGGAAATGTCCTGAGATTTGCATGTGCACTGTCAATGAAACACGAGTGAACTTTGACCTGACAGAAATGGCATAAATGAAATGTTATGCAGAGAACACAACACAGCAGCACCTGCACTATAGAGCAAGCCTGCTTTACATTGTTAAAGGAGCTCAGGGTGAGCAAGTCACAGCATACAGAAAGCAGAAAAAATATCCATCTTTTCAACACCTGTGTTCTTCTCATGCAGATGGGAAAATGGGTTCAGAAGTTGTCCAGAGGCTTCCACAGTTACTCAGGTACACTCCACAGTGCACATACTGATGCACCCTTAAGAAAGTGCTGCAGTAGGGGGGACTTGAGTATGATGAGATATACCCTCTTTCACTCCACTCTTGACTGCTTCAAGTTATTTCTTCATCTGGTGAATTTTGATGAATTCACTTGTCTATTGTCACTGGTCCTATAAAATCCTTTATATCAGTAACTTACAATTTTCTATTAGTATATGAATAAAAATAGTATAAAAATATCTGAATAGATATTAAATAGATATAGATATCTTTTTTTGATATTGATACGACTTGTTAAGATATCTTCATAAGGTCTCTGTGATTGACAGAATTTGAAAAAAGATCAATTTTTCCATCCCATCAACTGAGGTGCAAAAGCTAATGCTATGATGGCTCCAGCTTAATTATTGTAGTCAGACAGGGAAGAAGAGTTGGTTGGAGACAGCAATCCAGATAGCCTGATCCTCTTTGTAGGCACGCTCCTTACTTCCCTGACTGCTAAGTCAAGTAGGGCTATTCATGTGTCAGAGCTTAGGGAGAATGAAATAGGAGATTAAAAAACTACCATGCTGGAAATGACACTTCACTCACCCTTCAACAGATCATTTGCTGGACCTGACAACACTTTACTTGACTGTTACAGAGATACCACTTCTGAAAAATACTGGAGGGACACTCTTCAGTGATTGAAGAGTTTCAGTATCAGTATGCTATCAGCACAGTATTTTCAGGCTGTGAATGTCTATACATTCACACACATACATATACATAAACGAAGGTTTGCAAATGTATGCATTTAATTGCTCCATCAGTGCAAACGGTCAGACGCTCCAGGTGGTTATCTCTTAACATTAAAGGAAAGACAAATGCTAGATCTGTTTCCTGAATTGACATAATTCACACCTTTGAACTAAGTGTTTTGTCTAAGCAGCAGCTAGCTCTCACCAATACTTAAAGGAGAAAAAAATTCTGATAAAATGAAGAAACCATGCAGAATTTAACAAGTTAGTCTTTGGGGTTGATAGACACAAAGCCTGTCAAAGCAGATTTGACACTTAGTTATTAAACATAGCTTTATGCTTTAAAATCCTTTAACATCTGTCTTGTTCTTTACTTGCCTGCTTACAAGAAAAAAGGTATTAGAGAATTTATGTTCACTGTTCAGTCCCAAGAATAAGATTGTCTGCATCTTAGCTGTCATACAGAGGCCATGTTTGAAATATCACTCTTAGGACAAATAAGGATCAGATATAAACCCCCTGTCTACAGAGGAATACCTGTGTCTCATGAATGAATCCTCACTGCTGTAATAATTTTCTGTAATTAAGCTTCATCATTGGATGTACTGAGAAATCTCACCAAGACAGTGGAAATTGACCAAATTTACCCCTACTAGACCCAGAAGAAATTATTTGAGCATTGATTTGTTGCCAAATTATACTCTTGAAAATTGTGAATTTAGGGAAAGATTGCAAAATCTTTTTTTTTATCCAAATTACCTAAATCTTAGGTACAGAAACAAAGAAAAGGCCCAAAGGGGAAGCAATGCTTTAAGACCATATGAAAAAACCAACCAAGCAAAGTAATTTACTAATTTCCTGAATGTCTTACCTCCTGCATACATGACAGCCAACATTATCGATGATATCCAAGCTATCTCACTATATGATGTGTGGAAGATCTCTTGTATTTCTTTGAAGAACACTGTGATGGCTTTAGGGAAGGCATAAGAAAATCCAATGGAGATAAAAGCCCCGAAGACCACAACCCATCCCCAGCCTCCATCAGGAGGTGGGTAATCTGGTGCTCCTGTTGCAGGTGGCATTTTTGGTCTCTGACTCTTCTCCAACTAGACTGAAAAACAAGGAAAGAAACAGATTGTCAATTTTTTTTTCTTTTCTTCCACATCAAACAACATTATTTAATAGTCATCTATCATCTAGTCATCAGGGAACATAAAAAACCCTCAGAGGAAAGATCAATTTCCAGCTTTCATGGGACCACAGAACAAGAACACCTGATTTTAGAAGCAAAAGCTGTTCTGCAAAAAAACTTGTGGCAACAATATTTCCAATAGCCTAGTCAATATGTGGCAACTGTTAAAAATTACTCATCTCAGTCAGCGAAGTTGTATTTGCAATTGGGCACTTATTGCAAAGTGACTACTTTGTGTGGGTTAATTTATGTAGCTCTACAATCTACAATGTGGAGAAGAAACAATGGAAAGAAGTAACACCTAAATTATAACTAAATGCTATAAGTAAGTGTTAGTGAGATTTGTTCGTACCACAGCAAAATCATCATCAACAACACAGAGGAACAAACTGCGAACATCTGAAAAGCAGAGATCTAAGGAGAGATTTAAAATTCCCTGTGTATCCATAAAATAAATACATAATATTAAAATTCCATATTTTACTCTTAAGATCTTGATATTTTGATGTTGATATTACTTGCAGGAACAAGTTGGAGCTTGATGATACCAATTTTGCTGTTTCTACATATTAGAAGACATCAGGAAGCTTTCCACAGCTCTTCTATAATTTTGAATGGATCTTAAGAGCTGCCACCACAAGGATACTTTACAGAGGTTCTAAGAGGTGTAGCAAACCTATTCAGGCAGCTCAAATCCACACAAAACGTCTAAAGTCTGAAAAAATTTCATATTGCTAATGTCATCCTGATATCTAAAACCTTACTTTTTTTACATTCTGCATTAACTTTTTTAGAAAATATGTAGTGGTGAAAATCCATTTTTTATTTCTGAGGTGTTTTCCACTAACAAATCCCATTATTATTAAACACTGAACTGGAGTCCACTGTGGTTTTTTATGTGTAATCCAGCCTACACATGCAGTATGAACTGCAAATTCTTCTTTCCTCCCCATTTCTTTCCTGGGCATTTAGGCAACTTATTACTCTTGATTGGTCTCCTGCCATACTAGTATTCAAAACTGCAGATGATAACAGTGAGTAGGTTGCTGTTATGCTGATGATTACCAGCAAGCCTCTACATGATTTCTTCTGTGCCACATACAGCATATTCCAATTTCTCACAGTAAACTGCATTAGCAGTGGGAGTGAGATGATTACCTTAACAAAAAACAAAAACAAACCCAACTGTGTTAGCTTATACTTATCTCTTGGGACAGTGCCTCGAGTACTTTTAGAGTAAATGCCATGTAGCACTGCATGCAATATCTGTCACAAAACAAGCAAAATATTGTTTTTAAGATTACCTATTAGTAGGCTAGCCCTGTGATAGAAACCCAGTGTACTTTTGATTCTCCAGTTCACTGAAGCTGACTGTAGACATCAGCTACAATCTCATGTAGCTGGCACACCTCTAGGGAAAGCTGAATCAGTGACTAAAACATCAGGCTTTTAGGCAAAATTTTAAAAGCCCAGGTGGTTTGGCTTCTGCACCATATAACTGAGATTTCCTGCTGGCAGGAATAGGTATCTATTGCTCAGTACACAGAGCATATAAATATTTTTATATGCATATCCAGAAAGAACCTGTGGTATGTACTGTGTTTCTGCTTATCCCAGTATCAGTTTAATGTTAGTTCACTGAGAAAACACAGAGAGGAAAACCTGGACCTGTCACTAGAACAAGTTGGACAGACAGAAACAATTCTGGCTGCTGAGACTTAAGTTTGTGAACAGTTAAAGACTACTTTATTTTTGCTAATAAAGATCCATTAGAAGGAAGAGTATCTCAGAATGCCCACTGTAACTTAGAGGACAAATAAAAATGATCAACTGCATGTTCAAGAGCACAAAACCTCAAATTTGCCATAAAAAGCAGAATTCTATTTCTGTGAGTTAAGTGGAAGTAAAGAACGAGAGTTTGCCATCTATCCCAGAAAAGCTGTTGTGCTCATCTGAGAAAACTTTTGGGTGTTTCACGAAAAAAGGCTAACTATTGTTTTCTTACACTTCAAAGGCTTGAGCATATTTGTTTTCATACTTAATATTCACATGACAACACTTCTATCGCTATTATAAATTTTTGTGATGGCAAACAACATCAACACATTGCTCTTCATAAAAATGGAAGGGCTTATCAATTTACTGAGGAAGCACTCCTTTTCCTAAAAATAATACAAAAGCACTTTGAAAAATCACAGCCACCACATTAGTTAAAAGAATGCTGAAGGTTCCTGAATGTCACTAATAGTTTGGAGAGATCCCACCCCCTTAGGTAGAAGAACAGGCTCTGACAGTTCAGTGCTTTCCTCCCTTTAAAAGCTTCACAGTAAATTACAGGAGCGTTAAGGAGACAAGCAAAGGGGCATTGGCTGTTCCTGTGCTTTAGCCTAGAGGCAAATTGGTGCAAAGGCCACTGCACCGTATAACTGTAGTCCTGTTTGCCAACCTACAGTGGGCATTATGCTGTCACAAAGAAGAGCCTGGATCATAGTATCTCACACCTCCTGTTTATTCCACAAAGTAGATCTAAGAATAGCTTCCCTGATATTCTTTTATGACCATCATGGCCAAAATTAGCTCCAGTAAATAAAGATGAAGAGGAAAATAAAAATACATGTTTGTATCAAGGTGAAAATAAATGTTCATTTTCTCACTAATATTAAATCCAACATCTCATACATGTTCAGGACATAAAGTGGTATTCTCCTGTAAAATCTGCATTTAATGTCCTGCTGCAATCCTTGTAACTGAATCCCTCCTAAAGAAGTCTAATTCATTAATATACCCAGCTCTAACCTACACCTAACTATTAATATTTGAGTAATATAGGTAGTATTATGACAACTGCAAAATCCATTAGCAACTAAAAAACCCCAGGATTTTACATTAGAAGACATAAATGTTGATAAAGGAAGAAACAAAAGATGGAGGAATGAAGCAGTGATAATCAAAATGCCTTTTCAGAAACTCTTATAGGTTATTATGGGCTGAAGAATAAAAAGAAATATGGCAGAAATAATAAAAACTAGCATGTGTGATGATGTTCACGTGAAGGACACAGGACCAGACCAAAATAAGAAAAAAAGAAACAGCACTTGAGCAAACAAAGATCACCACCAGTGTTCTTAGTCAGTCATATGAATACTGTCATGTGCTTAAAGCTAGCAAGGGAGCATTGCTCGTACCTATGCCTTTATAGGCAAGCAGTGGGCGAGGAACACTGCCTGCCCCTCCCAGGGAAGCAGCAGGGGAATAGTGACTGGAGTGGGTCCTGAGTGAAGCCATCAATCTCACTTCTCGCTGTCAAATACACAGAGATTCCTCAGCCTTTACATACCCTGAGTCAGATGTGCACAAGGATTTTCTCCTAAGCTCTTTCTAGTTCCCCTGTATAAATCCCATTTATGTAAGCAGTGAACAAGAATGCAGTTTACTGTGATAGGAGCTGCATGCATCTGCTAACAAATAACAGCAGAGAAACAAGAGGACACCTTTATAACACCTGATAAGCAACATTTTTATTGCCATTTTCATCACATTTGAACTTAATTAAGCGTATGAGAACTAGAGAGAGAAAAAAATGGGAGGAGGAAGGGGAAAAGGATAGATATGAGAGGAAGGAAAAAAGGGAGAAAGAAAAAAGGAAAAAAGTAGCAAGCAAGCAAGGTCAAACTAAGAGCAAATGCTACAAACAAATAATGTATCTTGATATACCATGCATTGTAGACTTCAGTCAGTTATAATCAATCTGTTCAAAATGCTCATGCGTCTACCAATGCTTCATCAATATTCTGCAGTTGCCAGCTGCCAGAATCAGCTATCAATACAACAGCTTGTAAAAGACCCTTCTGAGAAGGGCTTATATTGTTCTCCTGTTTACTAAGACTCTGATTTTACCAGGTGTCTTAGTTTTGGTTTTCTGAAAAGTTAGAGTAACTGTTTGTTTTCCTGCTTGCATTCTGTCTGCCTTGTCCTCAATGTGCCCCATCATCACTTGACTCAGCAGCCACATGTCCCAGAGTATAAGAACTGGCATGTAAAAAATCTGTCCCCAGCTGCTGTTAGGATAGTAGAAATACTTCGCATTTGTGTACTGCCCTCCAGTTCCAGACAGCAAGCCAAGAACTGGAAAATGCTTTGCAAACTTGAGCAAAATCAGTCTTATAACATCCCTGTGAGGTGACTGAGAAATATAATCCATGTTTAGACATGGGAAACAAATGTGTTAACAGACTGAGTGACCTAAGTATCATGTCCTAAGACCAGTATCAGAGCTGGCATATAGACTAATGTCCAAATAAAACATGAGTTATGACTGAGATTTTTAAATACATGTTTATTTTAGAATCTCATTAAGTAGCCAATGCAGATTATTTGTACTGCTTAATACTAGAGCTAGGAGCAGGTGTGGTACAGCGTTTGCTTTATAGGTTTGAATAGTCTGCTGCTCCAACTTACTCCTAACACATGTTAATTACACTGCTGTATTTGAAATAAATTACTTTGTAGAAGCATTAGAACATAATGAGTTAAATAAGAATTATACTTTTATCAAAGATCCTTGCTTAAATCCTGTAAGTTTTTCCATTTTCATTAACCTCTCTTTAAAGAGTTCTAAGCAGGATGGCAGAATAGCAGGTACCATCTCATCAAATGGTATTGCCTCACCAGCTTCTATAAGCTATTGTCATAATCTTAGGAACGATTTTGAGCCTTTGAAGAAAAAAGTATCATGTTAGGTTTGGTTTTTTTTTTGTGTGGTTTTTGTTATTTTTTTGTGGGTTTTTTTTTTTGTTTGCTTGGGTTTTTTGGTTTTTTTTTGTTGTTGTTGTTGTTGTTGTTGTTGTTGCTCTAGAGAAAGGGAAGATGTGCAAAGACTGTAAGGTAGTAACCGAGTCTGTTCTCCACTTTTAGTTCTAACTACTCATCTCTGGAGGCAAAGTAGCTCCTAAGGAGCTCTGGTGCCTAGCCTTAAGGAACAGGCTAATTATCCTGAATGGGAAAATAGTCTCCTTTTTGTCTGTGTTCAGAGACTAAGGGGAATGTGATAAATAAAATGCAGGTAGATGAAAGATGCACTCCGAGTGGGAATTCACTAATTTTTTCCACTAGGGTTTAATCTTCAGGACAAATACACCCTGTGTGAGACCAAGACTACTAAAAATGTGCGCAGGTTAGACAGCATTTTAGAAAGATGTTGGGTTTTGTAAAGTTTCTCCTATAGGTTTGAATCTAAGGGTCATGTCTGTAAATGCTTTCCAGACTTATATGTGACAAGAAAATAGCTTACATATATTATATTAAATTGTATTTGTAGGGCTAACATTAGAGTTTGCTACTCTTGCTAAAAGTCTAAGCAAAAATAATCCCAAAATCACAATTGTTACTTAAAGCCTATTTCACTTCATTCTTAAAAATACATTTACAGGTATTTTAAGTCTAAATCACTAGCTTATTGAGAAACAAAACATTTTGTTTTTTCTTGAAGTGCAGATGAAGGAACTAGTTCTAAATATTTGTATCTATGGAACAAATATGTGATTATTTGCAATTCAGAAGCAGTATTGTGGTGTACTTGTCATCCCATTGCAGCAGTAACAAAACTAGTGCTTGAAGCAGTGTGGGAACATGAGAGCCTCTCACACATCCAAGGCAGACACATGCAAATCATTTTTCCAACTGTCTAGGAGGTTGGCAGAGGCAGGCTCCATGGAGGGAAGCAGAAAAGAGGGAAAAGTCTCATGCTGTAAGATAAGATGAGAAATCCCCATAACTTTCTTTCTTCTTAGGGTCTAGCATTTCAATGGACTGATTCTTAGAACAGCATCAACTGGGCAGATAACTGGATGCTACAGCAAAAACTGTTTGCTGAGCTATACTAGGATGATCACAGATCTGAGCTCCCAGTGGCTGTGGGAATATTCACAGAATCAGAGAACAGGCTGAGTTGGAAAGGACCCACAAGGATCATCAAGTCCAACTCTTACCTCTGCACAGGACACCTCAAGAGTCACACCACACACCTGAGATTTTTGTGCAAATACTACCTGAACTCTGTCAGGCTGGTGCTGTGACCACTGCCCTGGGGAGCCTGGTCCAAGGCCCAGCCAAACTCTAGGTGAAGAACCATTTTCTAATATTCAACCTAAACTTCCTCTGATACAACTTCAGGCCCTTACTTCTGTCTGTCACTGGACACCACAGTGAAGAGATCAGTGTCTGCCTCTTCCTCATGAGGAAGTTGTAGAGCACAAAGGTCTCCCCTCAGTCTCCTTTCCTCCAGGCTGAACAGACCAGGTGAACTTGGCCACTCCTCATACATCATCCCCTCAAACCCCTTCACCATCTTTGTCACCCTCCTCTGGACACTCTCTAATAGTTTAATGTATTTTTTATATTGTGGTGACCAAAACTGCACACAATAATCAAGTTGAAGCTGCATCAGTGCAGAGTGTATTTGATGGTCTAATTCAGTTTGACCAAGAATTAAAGGCACGCAATGGAATTCCTTTCTTCCTCTTAGAAGACTCAAAATAGGATTACTGACACAGAATGAGTCCTGAAAGATACTGCCCTATAAAAAGCAAAAACATAAATTATGCTATTAGTGTAATTAAAATTCCATTTGCAGTACAGCCAAAAGTTATTACTAGGTCAGTAACTAAAGTGAGGTTTTACAGTACTGGAACCTCCATCTGAGAAAATGATACTGTAAATATATTGGAGTTGTCACATCATTGAAATCAGAGCATTGCTAAGTCAGTAGTGAGATGACTAACATAATCTGTCAAAACTAATATTAATTCCGTATTTATAATTAATTTGATTTTTGTTGCTAGGTTTAGTTTTTTAGTTGTTTTTTATTTTAAACTTCATATGTTGTACTACCACATTCTCCTGGGAATCCATTACCTGCATTCACAGTCACAGTCATGAGTTGGACTTCCATTCATCATCTCTTCTGTTACTACATTTTTCCACTGTTTTTAAGGGAAATCTACTTGACTGGCTTACTCTGGATGACTTAACACCTACATGACTGGAGTTAAATGAAATGAATTCCAACCAAAGTGATTGCAACTCTGTTTTAATTACTTCAAAAAGACAGTCAATAGAATAGCTAACCTAAAGAGGTATTCACTCCGCCAAAATTGAAGTGCACTGAAATGAGCTGTTGATGGCAAAATTGAAAATGCCAGTGATCCAGTCTGAAGAATTAATCAGATTTAACAATAAGTTGACTGAAGTTGATTGAAGTTGAAAAATTCTGGAAACCTGAAAAAAACACACCACCAAACTAATCAATTTTTCAAAAAAACCCAAATCAAAACTTTCTTCTGCTATTAAATAACTAGTTTTAATAAGCTCAGCTAAACCCTTTATAAGTCAAAGTCTTAGCTCTCTGCACTCTACACTGCAAGAGTATTGATAAACTTATTAATTAATTTCTAACAACTCTTAAATTCTAGCACTACTCCCTCATATTTAAGTATGGTGGTTACCAGCTTGACAACTTACAGATGCTTGATATTTTAACTCTCTTTATATCAATATTGAACAATCTTTGGCAATATTAGCCTTTCAACTACATCAGCACACTCATCTTCTCTAAAACTCACATTGAATAAATGTTTTAAAAAGAAGACTTCCCAGAATAACAGTGTTTTAAAAAGAAGACTTCCCAGAATAACAGAAGTCAGGTAAATTTGGAACTGCGTGTTTGATATGTACTTGAAGAATTCTGATGTTTGGAAGTGGTGAGTTATAGATTCATGCGACTGTAATATTTTATAAATGGAAGAACTAATATTTTAAGTCAGTGTTAATGGAGTTATCTGCATAGCTGTTGAAAATTGCTTGAAAAATAAATAGCATTCTCTTTCTAAAGCAGCAGATTTTCCATTATCAATAATAACACATATTCATTTTAATACCATTCTTTCAATACTAATCTGCAGGAAAAAATATCAATTATAGAAAAAGGCCACACAACTTAGGCTACACCACTACTTAATATTTTTTTAAATCTAAATTTGTATCTTTTTACATGAACATGCTATTTGGAAGTGGCAATATTTAATTCATTTATTGCTGGAGATGATATTCACATTCACGTATGAGCTGAATATTTGACATTAGGAAGATGCAATAGCTTCCAATTGAAATTCTGCTGATATTATTTCTGTAAAATTTATGAAAGTTACTCTGGGCTCTTGCAATCAGAACCCAACGCCTGGCTGTCTTCTCTGCTCCAGTATTATGGCCCAGTGTATTTTTTGCGTATGTCCTACCACTCGTTTCATTCCCAGCCCAAAAGAATCATCTCTCACATAGTGATAAAATATTTTTCTTCTATCCTTGCACAACACATGACCCCCATGGGTGGAAATAGTTACTAATGTTTAAGTCTCAGTGACAACTACTTAGATTATGTAATAGGAAATAAACTGATCTGGATTCTGTTCCTAAGAGCATATGACAGGGAATATATAGCAGGCCAAGGCTGGAAAACAACTCCAGACTGCAGAAGTTTATGCAGGGTTCACATTTCATTTATTCCTGCCAATGTGGAAACTATTACCAGTTTAAGATATTTTTCTCTATTACTAATAAAATGGACAAACATAGGAATGCTTCTGATGACACAGTCTTTTAGAAGTGTGAACTGAGAAAGCTAATGAATTATAAATCACTTTTTAGCAAAGCTATAGTTATCTTACATACTTTATGGAGAAATAAGTAAATAAGACAAGAAGGGAAAGGGCAGAAGTATCAAAACTTACAACGAGGAAAAGACCTTTTAAAAGAAATTACTTGGGGACCACTGCAAGTTGAAAAAACCAGCAAAACTTCTGCAATTCGGGGTGCCCAGTATGAAAACTTCCTCAGAACTTAAGTAATAAGTAAGAAGCTTCATACGTGTGAAAGCAGAGGAAGTAAGCCACCTATTTGTCTGAAATAAAATTAAAACAGAGGTAAATGAAACTGCAAAATCCAATTCATTCAACTGTGCCTTTAAAAGCTTGATGCGTGAGCTCTTTCTGCCAGCAAGAGTTAAAATGTGAGCCACTGATTCCGAACACACCATAGCCAAAATGTAAATTAATCCAAAATTCATTCTGGAATTACTAAAACATATTAGGTTACATATTAGGTTTGAAAAAAGAAAGAGAGAAAAAGGGAAAGAAGAAACAAGAGAAAGAGAGGAAGAATGGGAGCGAGAAAGAAAGAAAGAAAGAAAGAAAGAAAGAAAGAAAGAAAGAAAGAAAGAAAGAAAGATTTTTCCCACTTATAGAATTTAGAAGAGATGAAATTTTTTTATTCATTTATAAAAAAAAACCAGTTTTAAAACTAAATCAATGTGACAAAGCCGAAGAATTACAGAATGTCAACATTATTCTCACAGAGACAGCTAACCAAAACTTTTTTCAAATCAGAGGCACTAATTTTCATCAATTTTCATCGCATGACTAGTGATAGCCATGGCTCTGAAAAAGCAAAATGTGACAGCAAGTTATGCTTCCCTCTCCAACAGTTTCCAGTTCCTGGCACATAATCACACAGTATCATGCCAGGTACTAACATGGTGCTTATGCTTGGGACCAACCAGGGGCCATCCCTGAAGATGCACTGGCCATTTCTGAAGTGCAGAAATCAGATGCTAATAGCACCTTGAGGACTGTGCAGGGGAATATAACTTCTCCAATCACCTATCATTAAAGTCAAGAGCTATGTCCAGCCCACTCAACTTTCCATCTTTCTTACGCTGATATTTATGCTGGTAAGAGATCATAAAAGAAAGTCCATTTAATAACCCACAACTGTGAGCAAACAGCTAAACAAATGGGGAGGCATACATTTACATGGGACAGTGTAGTACTACACAGACACACTTGCTATCTCTTTATGACTAAACATGGCTAGTAGGAACAGAAGAGCTCTGTTAGCTCAGTATCCCATTGAGGGAACTTAGCTCTGTTTGAGTATCATGGCATGGTGCTACATAAAATAAGTACACGTATGATGTTTATTTGTCCAGTCTGGAACATAATGATAAAAAAATTCATTTGAAGTATGCACCAAAACTAACATAATTTAGGTAGTGGCAATGCTCTAACATAAACAAATACAGTGAAGGAAGAATTTGTGATTGTATTTGATTTCCATGGGAAGGAAGAGGATGTTTAATCACAAACTTACTATGTACTTTGTCCAAGTGTTAACGAGATGACCTGCTGGTATATATACAAAACAACTTTAAAGACCAAGATGGTTTAATCAAATTCTGACACATACTCCTTCACCCATTGTAAGAAATTGAGCATGGGGAGATCAAAAAACCTCTCTTGATTATTACAGAGGACAATTTTTCCTAACACAGAAAGTACACAACATCCAAAGAGTACAACATATTGCTGTACCTCTTAGAGAACAGTTCCACGATGCAACAGCAAAAACAATCTTCAACCAATTTCCAGCAAGCTTTAGAACTTATCAAGGGCTTTATGTAAATCATATTGTTTATACATGTATCATTTGCAACTTTTTTACTCTGCCACTTACTAACTCCTCATAGAATACCCAGAATATACAGATGAAGCCCACGGTTCTGCTCTGTCACAGTTGCACTGAAAAGTTCTTTGGTGTTTGTCAATACACCCAAGGAGACGACCAACTGAAGGATTCGTGAGAAATGCTAGATCTTTCTGAAAACATTCTCATGCTGACATCAAGAATTTCTGAAGAATCTAAAAATCAATTTTTTCCCCAATTTTTGGGTCATATTTTCCATATTTGAATCTCTTATTATAGATTTTCCTTTTAATCCCAGGACTATGGATTTAAGTTAATACCATCTATTTTCTATTTCATTTACGATGAAAAACAAAAGCCTTCTGGAACATAAGCCTTTTTACCAGCACTTACCAGCTATCTCAGATGGCTATGAAAGTGCTCCTTTCAAAAGTTAAGGCAAGAGGAACTCTTTTTCTTACTACGGACAATCCACAGATCACTGCCTGGGTTACAGACCCAAAAGGTAGACCAGAAAGCTGAAGCCCTGAAGAGCAACAGCCTGTTAGTTACGGGATATGAACTTGCTCATGCATTAGTTGTGTTCTAGCTGGCAAATGTCTCATTTTGCTTGACAGAGAATATGGGGTAGCACTGCTTCATTGCTCAAAAGAAACCTGATAAATCCACTACAAGATTCATTTTTGTTGAGTTATTCTGGACTCTTAAATGTGAAACTTTTCCCACACACCAAAGTGCTTTGCTCTACATAATCCCTCTTTGCCAAAGCCATACCTATGTAAACAGACTCACAAGCAACAGCTCTTAAATTTCTGCATCAACACAAGAAAAACTTTACACTTCAGATTATTTTTCTGCAAACTGAGACAACATAACACTCCTTATTCTTATTATTGAGAATCTAGAACAACAGAATTCAGATACTCAAAATTTGACTATAATAGCTACATAGAAACAGTACTAGAGTTTACAAAAATATATAGCAAATGAGACAAGAAATATAAAGATCTCTGTGGCATTTGCATCCTTGCAATTAGCAAAAGGGCACAAGAAAAATATTCACAGAAGGGACTAGTTAAGTCACATTTACCAGGAAGCTTAATAAATCAAGAGTAAACCATATCCAGTGTAGGGCAACGAGCATATCAATCTAAGAAATGAGTCTGTTGTCCCTTTCAGGACAGAAGTTTAATCAGTTCAGAGGCAGTGTTTTTTCTTGTAAAAAGCAGACATATATACACATTTGTTTGAACTCAGCTGAAGGCCCATGTACTCCTAACAGTTTAGACAAACTTCCTATATGCAAAATTATTTGTAAAACATAGAAACGAGTGCAGCACACTCCACACACCTATTCATGTTGCCTTGATAACAAGACAAAGAAGTTGGAGTGGAGTTGTGTAAATCTCAAGGTTTTTCCCTTAAAAAGCAATACAATGCTGGGATTCAGAGCCTGAGCATTATAGTCCCCTGAAGACCATTTCCAGTCTTCAAGACAGTAATATTTTTCTTTGTGTACAAAACAACTCTGGTGTTTGTGCATTTTTCTAAAGCCTTTAAAGACATATCTTTTAATTATTTTCACTGAAGTCTTAAACTATTATCTCCCTATGCATAGGTATGCGTAGACTATGCAAACACTTCTTATACATAAGCTTTCACACAGAGACCAACTGACTTCAAAGAAGAGTAAATGGATTTGAACTTCATTCAAGTTTTATTTAGCTAGATCCTTTCCCAGTCAATAGCAGCTGATGAAACAGCCACCACCTCCTGGGATGACTGGGTTTAATTATGATTTTTTTCTCTGCAGATTCTTCTCCAAACACACTTTTCAATACTTCTCTTGCTTCTCAAAATATTACTAGATAATAGTGAGGTGCTCCTGAGGGGAGGTTCTTGTAATCTGATTCAAGCATAAAATCTATTTTCTATACAATCCTAGCATTATTATTTCATTTTCATTATATTTAATTTATTTTTCATTATATAATTAATTTTAGTATTAAACATGAAATTTGGGTTTGTCCTTTTTCTTTTCTTCCCTTGAAACTAAGCATTGTGAGATTCATCAGTCAACGAAATGTGTATATGAAAAAAAGAAACACTGGTTAAAACAAACTCAGCCATGTATAGAAAAAGCATGGGTTATTTCTTTCCTTTTTCCCTAGTATAACTTATTGATTCTAAAACCATGTCTGTAAAATGTCACATGCATTTATTGCACCCTTTACATGATGAAAGAAGCATATGATTGGAAAACATATTTAAGTCGGGGGTTTGTGCCTGTGTATATCAGGAAATGGTAGAAAGCATGCAGATGATAGTGCCTATGGAATGACATTTCAACGCACAGAGTTTTTTATCTGGCCTTTGTAGGGAAAAGTGTGACTGGCCCCTGCATAATAAAGATGACTATTAAAAGATGCAGCACTGATAAATCTTGAATTTTTAGGAAGATAAAAAGCATAGTAAAAGAATGTACATGTTCAGATTTCCAGAGCAAGTATCAGAGAGCAAAAAGATGAAGTAAAGAGTGCTGTTTTCATCTTCAAAATCTGAGTAAAGCTATAACTCCTCTGCAAAACAAACCAGGATTTTGAGGTGGGAGCACATGAGATGTTCCCTGGCTCCAGCTATTTGAGTCTTTCAGTTGGCTCTAGGTTCTATCTGTTCTGCATCAGACCCAAACCTACTGTGTAGGGTTAGTCTTGAATACATTTCCAGTTCATATACATAACAAAAGAGCTATTTTTACTACCCATGACAGCTGAGAATGTTTTAAATGGTACATTAACACAAAGTACTATTTAACTTCCACCGATCAAAAAAAAGCATGACCTTTTTCTAGCACCATCCCTAAATAAGACTATCTTTTTCATGTGCCAGTTCATAGATTTTTTTACAATCCTTAAAAGGAAAAAAAAAAAGTAGAAATGCAAAGATCATGTACAAATTCTGAATGTAAGTTAATTAAATGGTTTCTAAAACAGGCTTCTTCATTCCTATTTCTAGAAAAGACAGAGTGGGGATTCCATACCTTACACATCAGTACAACAACAGAGCAGAAAAGCAGTAACATTTAATGCAAAAATCTGATTTTGAATGATGGCAAACTTTTAAGTACTTTGATACTTTTCACACCCCACATTTGAACACGCAGGTAAGTGGTGGATGATATTTATGTATCTACCTCCTGCAAAATAAAGCATGAGTGCTCACTGAAGTTTAAAAACAAAAGGCTCCCTTGAATTTCATTTGGATTTGACAATAATTCTCATGTAGAAGGCTGTCCCACAAAAACAAAGATAAAACCTTTTTAAAACAGAACAGGTACTCTAACAATTGAATTGTTCTTAGATATAAAATTAATAGATTGAAACTTTGCACTTAGAATATTTATACTGTTATACTGAATTTGTACTATTAGAAAAGCCAAACACAGAGCTACAATATAGTTCTTAATAAGAATACTTGACCAAAACTGTGACCAGAACACCATAGGAAAACACAAATACAAAACCAAACAAATGAGCACTCTTGTCATATAAAGTTGCATGCCTTCTGTGATCCAGGAAAAAATACATAAAACAAAGCACCTCCTCTGAGGCATGTAGGACAAAAAACACATGTAAAGCTAAAGCAATACTTCAGTAGATTTAAGGTTAAGACTGAGCAATTACACATTACTTAGTGCTAAGCAGATGTATTTCAGACCAGTGGCAGAATCACCTAATGTAAATTTTTCTTTTATGAATGCTCTGGTTCATCCTGATTTCTTAAAATATAAAGAAAAACAATTTTCAGGAACAATGGAATATACTACATCTCTCTGCATGTTTCATTGCTTGGGTTGTTTCTAAGTAAGTTTTGGAAAAGTGCATTTTCTGAGCCTTAAGTCACTCATGTTCACCCTCTGCAACACTTTTATATCATTCACTGAAATTCACTGTATTTTGGCTTCTATGTGAGGAATGTGTCTGAAATTCACTGGAACATATGTTAATGCAGATACTGTGGAATTATTTAGTGTCTTGTTTATTTGGTGATTATAATAAAAACATATTTGCAAGTTAACACAGTTTGAAAGAAAATCTTTACAAACAGTATCTTCCTCTAAAAACCTAAGAGAGCAAAACAGGACAATATCCTATGTCAATAATGATTATATAATATCGAAAATCACTCAAAATTGTGAAAATTACTTAGCCATAGTAATGATGTGGACATAAGCAAAAAAAAAAAGATTGTATTTAGGCCTCCCTCACAGTCACATAAGGAAAAAATAACTTACCATTACATAGTTCACATTCCCAATATATGTAAAAGTCTTTATGATTAACCTATGCACACCTATACCTTATTTCAATAATTTTTTTTGTCTGTTAACAGAGCAAAGCGATGGTTTATTAACTTCAATATATCATACATACCTGCTCTGATGTGAAATAATGTCCTATCACCCTGCCATGTGCTGCCAAATAACTACAAAATCATTGGTAATTGCCAATAAAGCACTTGAAATAAAGTGCTTATTTAAGCACAGCAAAGATGGCTATAGGGCATATTTGCATCATGGAACAGACATAAAACAGCTCACTAACAATTTGAGATGGAGTTTTTATTCCTATCAATGACAAAGAAAAGATGTATTTTGTTAACAAAGCATTATCCAAAACAGAATTTTTATCTCCATTCCAGGATATTACACTTCATAGAAGAATGTGCATACAGATAAATATAACATAATTTAATATAATAATTAGTCATAGATTTTTGTTTTATCTGAATATCAATGCTGAGGAGCTGAAACTTAAAAATATGCAGCCTTTCTGAATTACAACATTCATTTTATAAATCGCCTAATGTACCCAGCACAGAAACAGGAAACACAGAGCAGAGAGATGTACTAAAAGTCTTTGAAAGTGTACATCAGCTCTTTCTTTTTGTAACATATTTCTACTCCAGTATGAGTTGACTGGTTTGTACCAAGTTGATTGACACATTTAATTCCTCCTTTATTGAGAATTCTTGCTTTTTCATAGATTCCACTGTATTTATTCTTTTATCTTAATGATGACTTTTTCATTATCTGCACTTGTGATGTACCAATACTATTAAGTACACACCTGAAAACTTTTAATTACATGTCTGACATATAAGCACAATCTTCCAATCAAGGCAATGTCTTGAGTTTCTGGTGACCTGGACCCATTCTCTCATTCTTCATCAAACTTGTCTTGTATTTTTAGACAAGACTTTCATCTCTCAATTCCACATAGAGCTTAATAATGTGCATATATCCATTTGTATTTCAAACAAAACATTTAGGCTCAAGACCTTTACAAGCTGGTTGTTGATTACAGTTGTCTAATGTCTGTAGAGGAAAGACAGTCACTTCAGGAAAACCTAAAGTCTACATATCCACCTCCAAAGTGACAATTTCTCCTGCTCAGAGTACATTTTGTTAGTACTTGTATTTTTAGCAGCCAAGGAACATGAGAGCATTTTCTTCAAAATAGAAAAATTTTATCAAGATCAACTGACGTCTTCCTGAACAGTCTCAGAATTAAAATTCTCTCCTGGAAGGGAACAAATGTTGGCTAGAATCTTCTTGCATAGAAAGCAAACTTAAACATTAAAAAATGTCCTAATTATTGTCCAAGTGCCTAAAAAAGGAACTACACGTGTCGCTTAACAAAACCAACAGTGTGGCACACTATTTAACATGTAATCTCTAAATTGTAGAACAGTCCAGACTTAAAAAATTACCTCATGTTGTTTACATAATATACCCAATGGGAGCAAAACATCCAGCATAATAAAAGCCGGGGCATTTCTGACCATGCTAGAAGCAGAATTTTAGTTCTATAAGCCAATTAGGAAAAGAAATTTAAGAGCCCTCACTATGGTACAGCAGTTCTTTGAGGTTCTGATTACTAGAGTTTATATGTATGCTTATTTGTATTACCATATACCAAGCTTACATACGAAACTTATACTCTTTTCTGTATCAAACTTTATTGTAGTGAATTAAAGGATGATGAGATCTGGTCAAACACATCTCCAATGCAAATATCAAACAAGACCATTTTCTCCAACCATGAAAACCTCACAGTTTAAGTGCCTCTCTCTCTCTGTATATATGTGAGTGTGTATATATATATATAAATATTATTGGTGTTGTTATCTTTGTTCTGGCCATTAATATATTGTCTATCAGCTTCTTCTTTTCTCATTCAGTTTTCAGTGGGACCCTATGTATTCTACTCAATGAAAGGTCTCTAACACTGTATTATTTTTGCCCTTTGAAGCTGCCTTTTGCACAGATCACTGTCACAACTTACTTAACCTATCTGCATTTTCAAAGCATTTATCACTGTGGCACTGCCACCAGAGTGGTGTCAACAATTAAAAAACAGCAGGCATGCTGTCTGCAGGTAGGCAGGGGAATCTATGTGCTCAGAATACTGTACGACCATGAAGTTCCTCTTGAACAATCAAGGGCAACATAAAAAAAAATAAGGTTCTGCATAAAACTTTCCAAAATGACAGTGGTAGTGGGGAATCCTAAATTTCACATTTTTTGTAATGCATTTATTTTTCCTTATTCATGAAAACCATCAGTGCTTTGCTTATACAAATAACCTTACCTCAGTGGGGAAAAGGTTATTTCAGAAACTTCTCTCTCTTATAAAATTAAATGGGATAAAATGAAAATTAAAATAAAATAAAATCTACAAAAAACCTCCCCCCCAAAAAAAATCATAAAACTCCCATTTTTTTAATGCAACTTGTTGTAGTGATATGTGAAACCATTGCAGATTAAAGTTAATACTCCAGTTTTTGAAAAAATATTCCCCTTTGTCTTCAGTACAATCTTGGTGATATCAGTTCCAATCATATTTTTAAAGGCAAGTGAATGAAGCCTAGAAGCTGTGTAATTTGTTGACTGCATGCTAGCAACAGTCCCTCTGCAGTTCTTCCCACATTATTTTTCCTAGGCAAAGAAATATATATTCCTGATTATTCTGAATACAACAGATTTCATCTTCAGTGGGCCAAGTGGAAATCCAATATTCAAGTCATTCTACTGGAAAAATATGACATCTTGATTTTGAAAATCTGGAATAAAAATGTAGCAAGAATCCATTCTTTTTATATATTGCAAATGAAAGAAGCAATCTGTAAAAAAAAAAAGTCCAGTATTCATCATGAAATGTACTGATTTACTGGAGAAATTGAAATCAATGCTGGCTTTGGTGTTACACATCACTTAGCTGAAACTATACATGTGAAGTCCACATATTCAGCACTAGTCAAGCTATTGCCTGTTTGCATCTTGCAGCATGATCGAGTCCTTCTTTAGAAGACACACACAGAGAAAGAGGAGCAGACTAGCACTTTTCTGTGCCAAAGTAGAATTTACTCATAAAGAAAAAAAAAATGCCATGAACAAAACAGGAAAGCATTCTGAGAGATTAGCATTGCATACATAACATTTCTTGAAGGCTTGATTTCTTCACCACATTGATCTTATTTAAACAGTCTCTTATTTCCCAAATATTTTAGTATTTGCGCTCACAATGCCAGGATCTCTCAGGAGGCCTCAGCTGAGATTTGGCACCACAGCATAACAAGGTCACCTTTTAGTCTCATGACCAGAGCTTTTGGTTCACCCTCATTGACCTGCCTGCACTATATTCTGAGTTAAGTCATGCAAGGAGGTGGAAAGGATTATGCAAGAAAATGTGGGCAGGCTCAGTAACACGTATAACCTTATGCACTTCTTAGAAAAGAATCACTCGACTCTTCCCTCTCTGCAGGGTTTGCATATCTCTGTGGTGTTCAGTTGTCATTTTCTTTCTGTCCTTTTCTAGTCAAGCCAGATACAAATTCTGTGCTTTCACACAGAATTAAAGGCATCTTTCTTTTCTACTGTATGGCACAGTCACAGGCATTTTAGAGAAGTATTTGTGGCTTGCTGACACCCTGAAGCACTTTTTCCGATAGCCATTCTCACCTCAGCTGACCAGCACAGAGCAACATGCCATTTCTGGAGAAGAACTGCCACGCCAGAAAGCTTTCAACTGTGAAATCATTCAACAGATATAGGAAACAATATAGCCAACTGGGCAAAACGGCTGGGTTTTATTTGAAAAAATTTATAAACACAGAACTTCAAGTATATTTAATAGTTGATACAGTCTTCATTAAGTAGTGTGAATAAACACTAGATTTAGGTTACTTTTATTCTCTGCAACAGTTTTCTTACTCTTTAATTTGTTTCCTGGCAACCAGCATATACCCAGTTCCTTCGTTACAGTTTCAGATTCCTTATTTCCAGCTAGAAATACAGATGCATGTGCCTCTCCAAAACACTGCTGGCCAACACAGTAGTATGAGCACAGCCACAGCTATAGGGAAGAAAGCACCGCAGCAAAGTTGTTTTTTACCTTAAACAATCAGATCCTGAATCAAATTAGGGAGGAATATCAAAAGGAGTCAATAACTAGGGCTAGAGGAGAGAAATATCTACCATAAACCTTTCTTCTTTCCCTCAATTTCAGAAGTCTTAAATATAGGGCAGGGGGACAAAGAGGGTAGCAAACCAACCAAACAAAACTATGGAAAACTTTTCACAGATTCTTTTAATAGCAGTTTCCAACAATTAAACAATATGAAACTTGGGCTGTGGATTTATTTTTTCACCAACACATGTCTGAGACAAAAGTTATATGAAACATGAATGTTGATGCCAAAGTAGTTGAAAATAAAAATTGAATGAAATAGGTAAACAAACAAAATCAATATGATTTTAAAACCTGTTGAATAAATTCTCCAGTTTCATTCTCTATTTGATGCATGTCTGTCTCATCTGTGCATGCAAATGTTAAAAGAATCTTCTCTAGGAAAAAAAATCTTACTACTGTTTAGGTTTAAATGAGGACTCAGAAATTGTTTTTTAAATCAACCAGTTATTTAATGCATCCCAATTTCTCAGTGTTCAACTCATGCCATCCCAAAGAAAATACTTATTTTCAGAAACTGTAGAAAACACATTCTGCAAAGTAACATGGTATAATTAGGATGTAAGGCAGGAGAAACATGATTCCATGTACGCAAGACACTAAGTATTTCAAAATTATCTCTTAAATCAGAAATCATTAAGTAGCAATGATGCCCATTTCACTTTCCAATTTCAAAACTGAAATTTTTATTTTAAGAATATATATGAAACTTTATCTTGATAATGCAAATGAAGAATAGGATCAGAGTATTTCCTAGCCAATACATTGTTTTATATGTACCAAAACAAATTTAAGCATGTCATTTAATAATTTAAGCACGGTATGTAGTATTTTTTGAAACATGAGCAACAAAGAAAATAAAGCACAGTGAGAAACATTGAAAATTACATTAAAAGGTATAAAAGCAAATCAAAACCAGACTTATTTCAGTTCTGTTCCACATAAGCCCAGCAATAACTCTACATCCTACAAAACCTGCTGCAGGACTTGAAGTACAAAACTGTTGCTACCTGACAAGAACAATTAATGATCCATCGAAAATGGCATGGAAGTAAATTTTATACTAACAAGAAACACACTGAACCAGCCTCAGCTGCCTGAATCCAGACAAATGAACCAAGGCATGCTGTACTACAGCATGGCTTAAATACAATTTTCCTACTTGCATGGTATGCCTGGGACAAATACAGCCTGAGGTTTCCAACAACAGACATGTTGCTATTATGGCAACTGCACAGGGTAATAAAAGAAACCTTGTGAAAACCACATGTGACAAAAGTTGAAAGGAAAGTCACAGTAAATAATTGATCCCTGAATCTGGGCCTACTGCTATTCTTTTTAATTACTTTCATGACTGCTTGTTATTCTGTAGATTACAATAATTCTACAATTAAATTATTCTTATTAATAGGTATGCACATCATGTTAAATGCTGAAATGAGAAATTTGTAAAGCAAGCTTGAGGCTCGAAGGATGTAGTGACATTTGGTTATTATATAATTATAGCATTAGTCCATTATCCTTAATGGACTTCATCCTCACTTACAGGGCATAGGTGGGAAAAAAAAGTTGGTTTGCTATTCATAAATATGCTGAGATGATCAAAAACTAAAAAAATTTATATATGCCTTTGAGACCTCCAAGACAAATTTTATCTTAATACCTGTTTAAACAGGTAAGATATTTCTGGTTTTTAATAGAGAGATGTGGAAATTTGATACAAGAGAAATCAAAGAGAAAATAACTCAATAAAGAGCAGGAGACAAAAAGATTAAAATAAGTACAAAAAATTTATGAGAAAATGTACTGATGTAACAACAGGTAGCTTTGTGGCAATATTAATGTATTGCAAATAACTTTTATAACTTGGAATGCTTTCAACACTTCTTTCTGACATCTCCTCCCAAAAAGACTGTCTATAGAAATCTAGGACTTCT
This sequence comes from Onychostruthus taczanowskii, assembly GCF_017590055.1. NCBI lineage: Eukaryota > Metazoa > Chordata > Aves > Passeriformes > Passeridae > Onychostruthus > Onychostruthus taczanowskii. Next base: position 6,470,254 of record NW_024500905.1, read on the forward strand.
AATGCTGGACATACCTTTTCAGTTCTGAACAGGCAGAATCACATTTGTACTGCTCATACTGTACAACAAAAGGAAAGATTAACAAGTGGCTAAATGCCAGTACTTAGTCACTTCTAAATCAGGTTACACGTTAAGAAAAATCCTCTTTCCAGTTCATCATAGAGTCAAACATACTTTAGAAATAATAGTATTCGCCATGAAAAAGTAAGCAAGCAGTGCTTTCAAAGCAAGTTCAGACACTGTCCTCGTAAGAAATGAGGAAATATTGGAAGTACGCCTTTGTGTGATAGAACACCTCTCTCTTGCCTGCCATTTTCAGTTTCCACAATGAAGTACCTCCCAAACCAAGATCTAGCTCACTGATTTAAAATTACCCTCAGATTCATCAGCAAGGTTTTTTTGTGTGATGCCCCACTACATGTGGCCATCAGGATACAGACATTTGGACAGTTATCCATACAGAAAAATATTTTTAACTTCTTAAATGTTGTGGGTAGCAGGGAAAGAAGAATGAGGACTTTATATGTAGCTAAAAACCTGTAGCATTTCCCATGTAACATAACGAAATTAATGCATACCTACTTTTCTGTGAACTTAAGTCTGAATTGCCCTTCAGCAACCCGCTAGAAATATTCCCCAAGAATAGATATCAACTGTTACCCCAGGTTTTAGAAGTAATTTGGTGCTTCATCAGATATAGATGCAAGAACTAATGAAGCTGCATTTCTGTTACTGTTCTATTTCACTGTGGTATGTATAATGCTTCCATTTGGGAAGGACTTGTAACTTCTCTTCAAATTTTCTCTTTCAATCCTACAATACCTGCCAAATATGAGCCTTACAGCATGATTTGATTGCATACAGGGCTAGAAGCACTATTTTCCTCCATTTGCATCAACTGCTTAAATTACAGTAACTTTTATTTTGGAACTAATTGTATGCTCCCATATATAAAATGTTTCTGCTTTGTCAGTCTGTTTAATCAGCATTACACAAGAATACCAGGCACTTGAACCTAAAATTATGTATATCTGCATGCCATTTTCTTCTCTTACTGATATCACACAACTAATTCAGCTGCACTGTGTGGCCAGATGTTAGTACATACTGTTGATCTATATCATTCTTGCCAACTTAAAATTTAATATTTTGGGATAATTTTGAACAAATAAAATAGTTACCAAGGGACTGAAAAGAATGTGTTTTATGTGAAGTTTGCAATGCAGCCCCAACACTTTTTTTTATAGACTGTAATTAACTTTAATATTTTCATACATTATGGAAAGTTTTCCTCATAAGTCAGAGATAAAATATTAAACAAAGATTTCAAGCCATTTAACTTACAGAAGTAGACACCCAAAAGCCCAGACAGCCCAAAATGGTTGTTTTACTATATTCCTATTTTAGTACAGCAATGGTCTACTTGTGATTAGAGATTTAAAGTGTCTGTAATGCCATGTTTGATTAAAATACTCTTTAAAGATTTCCAATTCTATCAGATAGGAATTTCTCTTTTCGAGTTTTTTATATTTCTCTACTCAATATCCTAAAGTGCCTCTTTAGTGGACATGAAGATGAATGAAATAAAAAATTGCTCCTTCCTCATACTATGCTTATTCATCTGATTTGCACAAGGTGTAATTTTGTCCTGAAAAAACAAAATTGTTCAAGTTGACTTTTAGCCTTAAGATGAGTGATTTTAGTAACAGGGAGAAGGGTGATGGCTTTCTCTCTTACAGACTAAGGATTTCTGCATTTAAATAGCTAAACTTGGATAACCATGCCCCAAAAAAAGCTGGTTTTTATCTTGTAGTCCCATCCGTTTGTCCTAACCCAGAAAACTCCAATAGGAAGGGATTTTTGGCTGCTTTGCATGGAGCCTTCTTCATGATATATAGCACATAATCCATACCAGTTACCTCATCAGTTCTTTTGCCATTCAACTGCATGTTTCAAGATTCCACCTGACTTCATGTCTGCCATCACTCCCTTTAAGCAAAAGAACCAGTCATAAGGGGCTCAAAAAGACTAATCTTTCCCAGATCAGCTGTCCTCGTTTTGCTTTTCTTACTCCTTCTCTTGACCTAATGCAGTCTCAGCACATACGGCTTGAGTCGCACACCCCCATCAGGCACTCAGCTGAAGTTACAATGACCTCAAGATGAAGTTATATGAACCTGCCATTTTCAGTTTAGATTAAGTTTCTCTTTTTCTGATGTCCAAATTCAGATGCTTTCATTCCTTCCCAAGGAAGTGCAGGCTGCAAAGCAAACACACAAGCCAAACCCACCATGTTATCTAATGAGTATCAGGTTCTTTTGCAATATCACATATTGCAATCACATTTCTATCATACTCTTCTTTCACAAATACCTGGTGTTTACTGTCAACTGGGGAAAGCGCGTCAGCTTTAACAAACCTGACAGCAGCGAGGGAGGGAAAAAATGAATTAACACTTGATACAGCCACCACAAATAGACACCCAGAATAAAGTGAAATATATGCAAAAGCTCCTCACACTCAATCTAAAGATGATGTAATGACATTAATCACATATTCTTGCTTCTCCATGTCTGTGACATATTAAAAACACAATGATGTAGAGAAGGATACTAGGTGACAACTATGTGCTATTTTTCACAATACAAGGATGATGAGCTACTCAAATAAATGATAAGGCAAATTCTTTAATGATGCATTTTTTAGGCAAAACTACGAAGACTGAATGATATTTCATTATACTTCCCTACATAAACTTTGAACCTTGCCTAAAACCTAATGCGGGGTTGGGGGGAAACCAACCAAAAAACTACTACCCTTTCCTTAGGAATCCAACACCTCAAATAATCCAAACAGCCATTCCTTTCTCTCAACACAAACCCTGTTTGTTTTCATGGTGTTTTCATGGTATTTTATCCTGCTCCCACAGGTCTGAATTTCAGAAGTTACTGTGAATTGCCCTTTTGCAGTCACTGTCAGAGCATTTCCTGATTGTATTGCAAAATCAACCATTTTGAAAAAGGGAGAGTAATTATTATTTGCAAATGTGGGAGTAAGTCCTTAGAGACAGTGATGTCTCTTGACAGAAGGCAATAGTATATTTGATGAAATATAGAACAGTTGGTTAACTACCAAGCATTATAAATGAGTGGTTACCAAGAAAGCACTGATTTCTTCCAACAATATTCCCCATAACAAACCTCAAAAAACAATCTCATTATCAAGGCCTTTATTCTTCTCTCTAGGAAGACTCAATGATTCAGTGACACAAACACACACTATTTTTCTGGTTCAAAGCTAGAAAGACCAACATACCCAAGGACTGAATTTTAGACAGGAAAGTGACTGTGAAGTGCACCTACCCCTTGTGATTCATGTTTGCAGCTCAGCTGCATGATGGCTCAAGAGCATAACTACTGCTGTCAGGCTGATCTCATGAAAAGGAGGGGTATGTACAGGACAGCTGGCCAGCAACAGATGGGAATATGCTGTTCCATCTCACAGGCTGGTAGACTTCCGGTTGCAGCACATGCTGTCCAGAAGGAATTCTAATTCTAATGCAGTACTGGTCTTCCAAAGGAGGCCTGGCTTTAAGCCACAGTCAAGTCCTAGAATTCAAAGAACTTCTTAAATTGTCTATCAACTCCTCAGTCATTTATAGTTCAGGTCTGTTGCTTGTGTTGAGAATTGATTAGTCCTTTTAATTACTTTTGTTTGTTTGTTTAAGGTGAAAGGCTTTATGAGCAGAATTTGATGTAACTGTTGCCAGCTTAAATTTTTTTGCTCTTGAAGAAGAAAATTATATAATTTTCTAATAACATGATAGATGCAAAAAGGTCATCATCGGTTGCAGTCTCTACAAGGATTATTGCTTTTGCTCATTCTGCTTTATGATAACATAGTTTTGACCATAAATTGACCATAAAATAGTTAAGCTGCATTAAAATCAGACTGTTGTTATGGCAATTTACAAGATAATTCATTTATCTTTCACTCATTATCTTAACTTTGTACAGACACCAAGAATTTAATTTTGTTTTTTGATATTTCAAATTAAATATTACTTGAAAACAAAAAGTTAAACTCATTTGAAAACTTAGAGAAGCAGAAATTAAGAAACCAGTTCATTCTGACCTTCTGAGTGGAAAGAAATGAATAAATGAAACATTAATGCCACTTGTCATTATCAAGGTGTCTGGAAACAACTGTAGGGAGCTCATTCCATTATGCAAACTCACCCTATCCCAACCAGTCATTGTGTTAATGTAAAGAATTATCATATCATCTCCTAAAAATAGAGCTACTGTTGTGGATAAGGTTATCTATACCATAAAAGACAGCATTCATTTGTAGCACTAGACTCGAACCAGGGGTTAACTTACAAGACACTAATATAAATTAATGGAAAAGCAGGTTAAAGGGGATTACAAAATAGGATTTGGTTGAGAAATATTGCTGTTTTGCATTATCAACTGTGGCACTGCATGCAAAGTGATACAGCTTCACAGGGTACAAAAAGACACATTGAGTTCCTACTTTGCAGATGATGAGAATTTCTATGCAAACAATGCCTGTACAATTCCATGCATATACAAAGTGTACAATAGCATAGTTCTTCCTTTTCTCTTTTCAAAAGGCTTTCAAGTAAAAATTATAACATATTAACAGTGATGTATAGACTCAACTCTGTAGTAAATGCTTTTTAAGCACACAAATTACAAATCAGAAAAATGGGTATGGTCTGATATTCATTAAATACCATTCCTGTATTATACACTTCCCTTCTTTTAAACCAAAAGATCAGTTCAAAGAAATACATATACAGTCTGACATTTTGAAATGCCTCCTGACTTCAAAGAATATCTGCCTAAGAACAATCAATATTTTAGTTTCTTCCTCATTATCAACAAGTATTTCAGTATTCAAACTAAGGAAGCAATTCTTGTGAATACTTATACACAGCATTTTAGTACTTGAGCATGTCCTTACTAGACCCCACAGCAATATATTTCACTCTGCTGAGCTTTAAAGAGGGTTTTGATGAAAAAGAGACATAACTTTGCATAATACGCTCTACAAAAAAAAAGCACCTGGATACACTGAGTACTCACACATGTAAAATTAATATTCAGTCCAAATGTTTACAAATATGAACCTCAAACAAATGCAGCAAGCTAGAATTGAGTTTAACTCACTCTCTAAGCCACTGATTTATCCTCAGCACAAACCAGAACATTAATCTCATATAGTTCTACTCAGAAAAAGAAGTTGAACTTGCTGAATTAAATACTGCTAGTTTAATGTTTTCTCTTTTTCTGCAACCTCAGAGCCAACCCTTTTCCTTTTTTATGGTCTCTCTGCTCTTAAATTTGAGATCTACAGAGCACCAACAGCTTATCAACTGTCAAATATTTTTAAACTATTATTAAGAGTCAGAATTATTCTAACCTATTATTTTCTCTAATTTCTTCACACATCAGATATTATTGTTATTGTTTTACACCAGTGAGTTAAAATATTAATGCAAATGACAAATTGTGTATCAGAGTTCAGAATCTAATGTAAAGGGACAAATATACATATATACACGCATAACTTCCATAATTCAGGTAATTGATGCATACAGTATATATAGCTTTTGCATCAGCAGACATCATACACTGACATTTTTGTGATTACTGCAATGCATTAATTATGATCTACTGTTGCTAAACATATAATATTAATTTGCTGCAGTATAATGAAAGAATAAAAATTTAAATGGATATCTGAAGATGGAGATAGTGGAGTGTTTTGTCAGTTTTAAGAATCTTTAGAACCAAACATCACAGATGGCAATTTTATCTGTGGTTGATGACCACTTCCATTTGTCATCTCCTAGAAATTGATTCCATCCGTTTTGTATTGTTGTGAATCACCAGATGGCACTTCTCCCTGCTCTTGAGACTTACCCTCTGAGCACGTAGGAGTTAGATCTGGGACACACATTTCCAGCTGAACTGAGATGCTGTACAGATTTTGAGATCCTTACCAGTAAAGAAGCACTTGTCTTGTTTCAATCCCTCTTTTTAACTGAAAATATTCTTTCTCAAATTAGTTGCTGTAGACAAGCTATGTCTACAGAAGTGGAAAAAAAAAGTATTAAACCCCCACACACACTTTTGTCAACACATATGCACTGCCCTGACCAGCGACATTTTTAGAAGAATTCTTTCACATTCTCCACAAGACTATATTTAAAGCTGCACTTCTAGCTTGAATAAAATAATATTGACAAAAAAAAAAAAAGTGTTGAAAAGTTTGTCCATTTCAAAGCAGCATTGTAATTTTGCAGCTTCTATTCTGGTTATGTTCTTCAAATAATTTCTCTCCCTTGTTTCCGTGTGCATTCCACAGGAAGAAAAAAAAATCAGAAAAGAATGCAGTCATGGCAAGAGCTCTCAGTGAAGTACAACCATGATTCATTATCATCACATACTAATAGGATATCTCGGTGGAAACACCATAAAACAATGTTTAAACATCAGGCAGTGATTGTTTTATAATGTCTATAACTACACTGCACACACATCTTTCGCTCTCCTACTTTCCTGCTTTCCTCTGTTACATGGGTCAAGGACAGTGCTTCCTTTTCTCTGGGACTCTGGGGAGAAGAGACAGGTGCCTTGGATTCCACCCCCCACCCCCCCA